>NC_051449.1:19348292-19363735 GCF_001649575.2 Kryptolebias marmoratus | reverse complement strand
TGCGCGGGAAGTGCGCAAGAGCGTAGAGGGCGGTTGCCAGGGTTCCCGCGGTCGCAATAGGCCGAAGCGGCGCTGAGCTGCGAGGGCTGTCCAACGCTGCTCGCAGCTTTAATTATTTGTTGTTTTTCTGCAGCTTTTTATTTTGGCTCATGTTTTTATAAACAGAAGAAATGATAAAATTCGTAAGGTTGTTTAAGTTCTCTTAAAAAAAAAAACTTAGACAATGCATTGGAATATACGTATTTCAACCTGAAAAATTAAAAACTAAACTTTCCTGTCAGAAAAACTGACGGAAAAGGGTGCCTGTTCCTTTAAGAGTGGGCAGACGGCATGAATGGATACCTGAGATACAAAATAAAGTTAAGAGCTCTCACCATAGACATAAAATTCCAAATTAACAAAGAATACTTCATAAATAACTGTGTAATGCAAAACTGACAGAAAGGTCTATGAAGTAGCGTTTACATGATTTCCTTTGAAAATTTGGAGATTGGAGCTAATATAAGAGGGCAGCGATCCACATTGGTTTTAGCTGCATTCAGACTGGCAGTTAGCTCAAACTGACTCAAACATTTCTCCAAACTCAGGCTGTTCAAAGCGCTATCCACAACAGGTAAGATATTCATTATTCATAGTGTTTCTAAAGAGCACCACTTAAAAATGGCCAAAGTATCTCTTTAATAGGTGCCATCTTGGCCTCGCCTGATGGAGTGACCCATCCTCTCTGAGTTAGACGATCTTTGTGCTGTACAGAGCCGTGACGTCAGCAGGCTGAGTGCTCAAACCGCCTGTTTGGGAACACTGCTGGAGAGGCAAATATAAACTCTGCTTCATTCACGCTTTGGCCGAAGAGCCTCAAAACGTCGCGGCGATGTCAGGACTTCCTAACTTGTTTTTGTAGAGCGCAAAAGCAGAGCCGGACGGAAGAGGTGACAGCACTGGCGCTGAGACGGACAGGTAGGAGCGCCTCATTGAAACAGCGTGCGCAAACTCAGGCAACACCAACACGCGTATCCACCTAAAAAAAACAAAACCTCCGGGTTTCCGGTCAAAACAAACCCCGAACGTGCGAACGAGTTCGTAGCCTGTTGACTTAGTCTCAGTAAAGGACGAGCGGGTGTCGGAGGCAGCAGGTGAGAGCTGCTGAAGCTCTTCTTTCTTTATTACTCAACCTTTTTTCAGTCACGGAGCTAACTTAAAGCGCAGGTGTCTCAGTGGGACATAATGACCCAAAAGTAGCCCAAAGTGTGGGCTCAGATAAGGAAAAACGTCCTCTTTTGACACATGTAGCAATACTTACTTAAACTACAGCTGCTTTTTCCTAAGAATAGCTAAGTTATTATAAAGAATTAACCATACAGGTAACTAAAGGCACAGTAATTAGCTTTCACAGCCCAGGTTATGACTTGAGTGGCATTGTTTGAACGCATAAAAACTAAAAAGTTGATCAGTAATCGCTCTTCACTGCAGAGAGGCAGTTTGTTATTTACTGTATTGGCACTGAGGCAAATTAAAAACAAATACAGTGGTACGTAATACGCCTGTCAATCACGATCCAAAGCATGAATTCCCTCACACAACAGTCCTGAATACAAGTGTTCAGAGTTGGAGCAGACAAGGTTTACACAAAGGGCTCACCTGTGACCTTGAAATCAGTAGGGATCATCCTCGACCCATGAGGTGTCCAGCTATGAAGTTTGATATCCCTACATTACGCGTTTGCAGAGTTAGAACATGGACGAGGGTTTCACAAAGGGGGCAGCTGTGACCTTGAACTTTGACCCCGTAACCCTGAAATCAGTAGGGATCATCCTTGACCCAAGAGGTGTCGTGCTGTGCGGTAGAGCTCGGACAAGAAATTGTCCGCAGACATACGGGTGGATTGATTGATGGATGGAGCTATACCATAATATGTCTCGTCTTCGGATGGGCATAGTGGTTATAGTACAGAAACACTTAGTTCAGTATTTCCAAATTCACAAGGATTATATTGTGTCACATAGTGTTGGCACCATTAAAGTCATTACATATCTGTATTTCTAAGTCATTCAGTAGAAATAAAGTTGTGCGTAAATGTCCTTAAGAAAGCACTAAAGGTGGGAGTTTTCAGTGGGACCTTCAGCACGATTCTGAATGGAAAAATGAAAAACATTTTGAATATACTGTAACTACACCTCAAATGGGTAAACATCGGTACAGTTCGGTTCAAAAGGGACTGTTTGTCAGAATATTGCGTACCAACTCATCTGCTACTGTTTACGACTTAAAGCAACTTAAAGTCGGTTGATGTTTGAATTTTATCAGCAGCTGCATTGGCATCTTTCAATTAACTTTTAAGCAACGTTCAAGTTCAGCAAATGGAATAATTTGAATAAGACGAGCGAGCATCCCCCCTCCGCCTTCCGCTCTGGCTCCCTGCTCCTCACACACTCAGCACTCGCCACATGCAAGCTTCCCCTAATAGCTTCCTTTATCTCCAGATCTGTCAGCAATCTTTATAGTTTTATGCTCAGCATTATGTAAGCCCCCTAACTGTCATTTTATTGGTGCAATTGATTTAAAAGGCTGCCAGTGTTTGGCAGTAAAATCTGACTGACCCACTATCATTCAACAGGACAGAGTCCAGGTCAGTCTCCCTCATTGATTAAAGCTAATTCCTTTGTGATTTGTTGGGCTGATTTATTGTTTATATCAGTGCGTACACTTTTACTTCCTTCTCCTTAGCTATATAAATTGAAAAGTTTGAGTCACGGCACTCTCCTACCTGTTGTTTTTTGCCAGCGAGTGCTGCCCGCGGGTGAGATTAGTTGCGCGACAGTAGCTGATACCAGATTGCCTATCTTATTGCTTGAACTGAAGCTGTGATGTGGTTGATGAAACGTTTTCTTCCAAATCGTGACCTACGTCGTGTCTTTGTTGTTTTGGTTCTTATTTGGGGGCAGAAAGAAGCCATCTGCCGCTGCAGGTCTTTTTGTAGCCACCTTGGCAGCCACCCCACCTTATTGGTACCAAACTCTAAACACTGGCTATGAAGTGGGGGTACCATATGGCAGAGGTACAAAGTAATCAGCGCCTGTAAGAAAACTTTATAAATTAGCGGCAAGACGCACTTTGCCCTTCATTTTAAAAAACTTTAAGGCCTTGAAGGAATGCATGTCTCCTGCCGCCAGACAGGGTTGAGTCCAACAGTTACTGCCAAGGTTTTAAGCAAAAATATTGCCCAGTGTGTAGAGGATGATGCTCAGCTACTACCACACCAATTTCTAACACAATATCTGTAAAATTGGCTGCGTTGTAGCCATTTTTGTATTTCCTAAAGTCACTTGGCTGTGGCTGCCATTGAGCTGACTCCAAAATGTAATTCTTTGTAGAGGCAAATCCAATGATTGTTTTCTGTTCAAGAGTTGTTTCATTCAACTCTTGAACATCCCACAGAGCTTCGTTAAAGCTATCTTAACAAATGGAAAGATAATACGTCACAGCAAACGTGCTAAAAAGAGGGTCATCCACCAAAGCTCATGGACCGGGCAAGGAGGGCAATAATCAGAGCAACCAGGATGGAGCTGCAGCTCCTCTGCAGAGATGGGAGGATCTATCCGTAGGACCACTATAAGCTGCACAGAGCTGGGCTTCATGGAGGAGAGGACAAATAAATCCATCTCTTAAGAAGAAAAAACATTGACCTTCCAGCAGGACAATGACCCTGAACTCACACCTGAAGCAACACTCCAGTTAAATGCCCTGGAATGGTCCAGTTAACGCCCAGACCTCAGTCCAACTGAGAATCTCTGGTTTGATTTAACGATTTCTGTACATAAGCTGTAACACAACTTAAAGAAGACAGAGCCCTTCTATCATGAACAATCCAGTGACAACAGACACCGAGCTCATGGAGACTTGCTGCTGTAAAAGGTGGATCTACAAAGTGGAGGTTGTGTGGTTTTGCATGCTGAAATTTTTATTTATTTATTTTTATTTAGTTTTTTATCTCATTTCTGTTTGTTTCGTAATAAAGAACATTTTCCATCTCCTAAGTGGTAGGTATTATAAAAGCTCCAAAGCCCCCAAAATCACTTCCAGGAGGCAACAAAATAGCCAGAATGCCAAGGGGGATGAGTAGTTTTGTGTGTTAGTAGCAAGAGTGGTATATAAATGCAGTTAGTTGTAATAACAGTTTTCATGTAATACTTTGTAAAAATGAAAATTAATTTCAATTAAACTTAGTGATTTGAGTGCTGATCATAGCTCTTTTACAAGTGGTTTTAACCTCTTTAACCACCAGCTTTTTTATTTCTGCAAATCTAGGAAAGTAAAAACCTCAACAAATAAACAAAGTTGATCAACATAATGTTGCTAAACAAGGATGGAAACTTGTAGTTCCTTTTTGACTGGAAGCAACTCAAACCACTGACAATTATGGAATATTTGACCTGTTTAGACGTAAAATCGGACTTTGTTGATACCTGTATGCAGCTACATCCGTTTTTCTCTAGCTTTAGCTTGAATTAATATTAGAAGAGTCGTGCTGTGTTTGAGGTGGATATCAGTCTTATGACTGATCAGTCTTTAACCAGGCAAATCCCACTGAGATCATGTTTTTTGCATGTTGTACTCAATGCTGCTCTATATTGAATAAAAACAGTCTCAGTGCTGGACCTCAGGCGAGAATTCTGGTTGACCTCCTCTCTGAAGTCAGAAGACATCTGTAATCTTATTATCCGCAGGATGTTCTTTTAATTACTAAACTAGAGGCATGAGGCTGACGGTCATATGACAGGAATGCAGTTCAACACATTTGTGGGGATGGACAGTTTCAGCAAAAAACAAACATATTCACAATAATCTTACTCTTCAGTCAGTATTTAAAATAAATAAATAAATAAATAAATCACCAGCCACAAAAGGCAGGAAATCATTCAATTACCTGTGCCTATGTATAACTTTGTTTGTCTGTTAGCAAAATATTAGTTATCAGAAAGTAATCTTCAGCTGCTTAACCTTTTAGAGTCAGCCCAGATTAGGGTGACTTCTGCAGCTTTTCAACTTAGCAGTCACAAACGTGACTGAAGGTCAGTCATTTTTAGAGATACTGAGCTAAAATTTGGTGTGGTAGTAGCTGAGAGTGACCTCCGACGTGTAACATCTTTGTGTGAGACTTCAGCATGCAAGGTGGCAGGCGATATGCATTCCTTCAAAGCATGAATGGAAGGAAAGGAAGTAAGATAACAGACTGAAATAGACGGTGTTGTGAGTTCTTTGTCCATATTTGTGAGTTTCAGACTGACGTTTGTTTGCAGTATAACCTGGTTTATATTTCGTTAATATTTAATCATGCCATTCCTGTAAAAACACAAGTTAAATCCGATCTGTGCAGCCTCCCCTCCCATACTACTCTCACTCTAATAGCCTTCCTCAGAAGTGACGACCTCGGCTAAACCGAGGACCAAAATTAAAAACGAGGTCTTAGTCAAAGATGTATGTTTTCAGATATATGTTGTCAAAAATATTCATATAATTCCTTTTTCCAGACAGAGAATTTAAAACTAGCTTATTGAGTAAAGAAAACAAGATCAAATTTAGCATATATTTCCTGTCTTGTGCTTCATCAGTGATTTCTCATTTGTTTCTTAGTAAAATACTTTATCACAACTGATCAAATAAGTAAAAAAAAATCTTTGGTAAAAATGTAACTACACAGTGACTGACATGCAATGTGAAGCACTCAGATTGTGTTGTGTAGTAGTCTCTACCACCACACCAAATTTTAGATATATATGACCAAAAATTGACAAAGTTATAGTCATTTTAATTTTGTTATGTAGATTAGACCATCTTGAATTGGGGTAACTCTAAAAGTTAATTGGTTGTAGATGCACATCCAGTTTGTTTTCTGTAAATCTGATTAAAATCCTTCCAGTGGTTTGTGAGATAAAAAGGGAAATGAAAGCGCTCCTTCTTAACGTGTTTAAACAGTTATTGGCGCTCTGGGTGCACGATTACGGCTGATTGGAAGACGTCAGATGCATCAAGAGGAAACGCGCTGGCTCTGCGCCCTGCGAACAGTTAGCGCAGCGGGATCGGTGCCAGATCAGTTCAGTGCCAATTTCCCAACAGGATGTCAGTCTGCAGGTGCGTTGTGCCACCTTCCTGCATGAGGAGAAAATATTTGAAAACACTTGATGAGTCAACTCAAGCTGTTGATGGTGCAATTCCAAGTCTGTGAATAAGGACGTCAGATACCAGAGCTGGAAGTTCTTTTAAAGGTGTTTTAAATTGCTGCAATATTCAAAAGACTTACTCGTTAATCGTGAACATGCATTTTTCTACCTTTTTTAAACCTTGGTAGCAACTGCTGCCTAAAGATTAGACATAGTTATAGTGTCTAAAAACACTCACAGTGTAATGTTGTGTGTTGTAGCAATTTTAAGATGATGAGAGGTGCAGCTATATTATGTCTTTAAAACTTTTGGATTCAAGGAAGCTGGCCTCAGACCATAATTTTAAGTGTGTGTGTGTGTAACAGACCATAGCAGTCAAAGTTGTTAGTGTTTCAGTTGTGTCTCTTTTGGTTGTCACCAGATATTTCCTGCTTTCTAAGTGTTCGTCGGTGACAGGCAGCGAAAGTGTTGCTCTCCCACGTTGTATCACATGACCTCCCAGCGCCGCTTTGCTTTGTCCAGTGGACAGTGACTAACTGGTCTGGCCTATTTCCAGTGCGCCTGCACATTAGCATTATGTAACCAGAACACTTCTGAAGAAATGTTGAAAAGTGCTGATGCAGCCAACATCCAACATTTTTTCTTTCCTAAACTCCAGTCATAATTTTAGATTACCTTTTGTAATAATGGACGCTGAAAAAATAGACTTTTTGTTGTAGAAATCGTATAAGAAGAGTAAAGAGAACCAAGATAAAAAGAAATGTTACCATCATTGTCACCACGGTAACCACACTTGTGTCTCACTCCCTGACAGCACTCCTAACAGGTATACAGAGCAGAAACTAAGCCTCAAACAAAGTCACAGTGTGGAAACTCGTATTAAAAAAACTCCTAAACCATAAATGGCTGAAGCTTCTGGTCATCACGCGTCAGTTTTTCTGGATCTACAATATTTTCTGTAGGGGATATGACAAGATAAAAACACACCTCACTTCAGGATTTGAAGAGAAAGGGACGTGTATGAGAGTTTGGGTGTGAGCTCTCTGTACTTTAGAGGAGGTTTGAAAGGAAACAGTAAATCTGATAACATCAAGCAACACACTGGGTTGAAACAAGACAACATGGCTGTGTTTTAATGGATAAACTGAAGAAGTTAAAATTTGTGGGAGTGAAATGGTTTTCTTTTTGGTCAAATTTTGTAAAGTTTGGACAGCTCTGACTTTTGTGTGACATCATCAAATGAAGTTGAGCATTCCTTTGTAAAAAATGTAAAACAATTACCAAACTTAATCTGTAATTGTGTTTAAAAACACAAAAGGTATCAAAGTGTCAAGTGAAATCCAACGTTCTGCGACCCGTTTAAACTTTGGATGATGTTTGCACTGTGAAGCTATAGCACTATAGGGCTGGGTTTTCTCATTCAGTTTGCCAAAATCCCATTGTTGTTTATGTAGAAACTTCTACAACACTGTTTGATGTTCTGCTGCAAAAAGCCACAGCATACTATTTCTAATTCATCCACGTGTTCTGATGTAGTTTTTGTATGGTTTTATTTACAAAGCTGTGGGAGGAGTTAAAAATAAATTGTGACAGAATTGAAGAATAAAGGGCGAATAATAAAAAAATGGTTCTTCCATGCTAATGCACTGGCACCTTTTGGTAAATTTTATTTTGGTGCACATGTAAATGGGTCGATTAATTCTCTTAAAGCAGTTCTATGGTTTACGCAGACACTATTGTTTGTTCAAGAGGTCCTGGTGATCTAAAGATGAGGTTTTTTTTCCACAAGTGTTGACTTCATCAGTCAGGAGTAGCGTGAAGAAAAGGCTTCTTTGTTGGAGTCCATGAATCAGCAGAGACTGCAGCGGAACAAACGGAGAAAGATCTTCTGTTCTGGTTATTTATAGCTTAGTTTTAACAACAAAAATCCATGAGACAAGGTGATTATTAAAAAAACTTTAATTTTTAAAACTGATCTTGTTTAGTTTAAACTAAAGAAATCTATCGATCAGATGGTCGTCCATTGTGAGAACCTTAATAACAGAATATGTGGGTTTATTACAACTAATATAACAGTATTCTACAATTAAATCATAATTGCATGTTTTCCTAATTTTGTGCAGCCTTAGTTTTACGACATACTCATATTTGCATTTAAAATCATGAGGAAACTGAACACTCTGTGTTGAAGTTTAGTTGGAGGAAAGCGTGTCCATTCGTGCTGATACAGGATTTCAGCTGCTCAGCTGCTCAGCGGTGTGCCGTGGTTCTCTCCATGAACCATTTTCAATATGAAATGCAGCACCACCTCAGGGCTTAAAGGTCACGTGCGTCCAACACTGTGCGTCTAACACTGTGTTTCCTAACTATATTTAACATTATTATGCACTGTAAGTATTGGAAGATAGAGTTTTGTTATAATTGGTTCTGAATTTTGCATTGAATTATTTTAAACGGGGATTCTCTTTTAAAATCTGGCATAAAAGTGGTGACTTAAACCATCCTTGTTTGGGACACCTTAGTCTTCTGCATCTACAACCTGACCAATGAGAAGTGGCAGACATTGGGTGGATGAATGTCAATGAGTGGATATATTTTTTACCCTACTTGTAAGCACTTATAAAATAACCTTTCACAAAAGGTTAACTTATATTATTGTTCAAACAGTTCACTTCTGAGTTACTGAAAAAGTGCTGGGCACATCTGTGGCCTGGTATTTACATGTTTTTGCACTAGGAGAAATGTTTCTGTATTGTTTTTAATAACCTGACTTCTATCTAAAGTGAATTGCAGTTTTATAACTAGGCCCATTTTTGTCCACACCTAGCAGAGTTAGCAGGTTTTCCAGCTCAGAACCTGTAAGTAAACTAATTCTCTACAAGTCTTCATTTAATTTAATTTCATTTTGTTTTTTAAACTAAATATCACATATAGGACTCAATCATAAGCAGTTGCTAGTAGTAGCCCTTGTTAAGATGGATGAGATAAATTAATGTTCATACCAGTATTCAAATTACCATTATGGCTTAATTCAGTGACTCTTAAAAAATATCAAATAACAAATTTGAAGAGTATTGTTGCTTGACAGTCCCGTCCCTACTCACACTGTTTCTAAATTTATTAAAATACCAAATATCCCATATAAACATCTGAAAAAACTAATATCTGCTGTACTTACTTTCTTACAGTCTTTAACCTTTTTAATAATTTTATCTTGTGTGAGCTTAATATACAAAAAAGTACACCAACCTCTGGATCTGCTCAGTGGCTGATGTGAAATGACTGCTAAATTTAGAATTTTAAAGCTGTTTAGGTTTTCATACTCATTTAATAGAGCGAGCCTTTCAGGAGCGAGGCAAAGTATGAAGGGAAAGGGAATAAAAAGCCTTCAGTGATGTGGAGCTTTTATCCATTTTAGCTTCTCTCTGTGAGGCTGAACTTGTGCTGATGCAGTAAATGATTTTTTTATTTTTATTTTTTACTGGTCTGTGGTCTTAGTAAAGACCTCTGTTCATCTGTGGAGCGCCACAGTTTGACCGCTTCAGATGCAAGAGCACAATCAGAATCTGCGTTTGGTTAAATTGAACTCAGACACACCACGTACAGTATCTAACCTGTGGACAGAATGATGCTTTCCTCGGGTTATATTTATAGTTTTCTAAAAGGCCTCTCTGTGTTTGAATGTGTGCCTTTATGTGTGTGTGTGTGCAGTTTGTTTTTAGCCTCTCCTCACACTCCCCGGGGACTGGGTTGTGTTTGCTGCTTTTTTTTTTATATTTCAGGGTGGAGATAAACCATAAACGAAACTTTTCGTGCTGCAAAACTAATCTCTAAAAATCATCTCAGATCATGTGAGTCCCCGTGACATTTGTTTTTATCAACAGGAAAAACATGCGGCTTGTTTTAGCTGTGTGTGTCGGTTACGTATCGATAGGCACAACTCGGTGGTTTGTCACCTGAAGGTTTTGTGCCGTGTTGTCTGTTCATGCCTGTGAGTGTGATTAGTGCAAGTTACTGTCCTGTTTCAGCGCTCACAGTTATACATGTGGTCTGTTTTCTCGCTGACAAAGGATTCAGTTGTCGAGCGTTCGCAGGGTGGGGAAAGAATAGCTTGGTGTTTTCTCCTCTCATGCTGAGGGTTCCAGTCTGCCACATTAGTAGGTGGTGGGTGGACTGTGTCCTCATGTGTCTGTGGGAAACCGATTTTGTTCATTCATACGGCCCTTTCCTGTAGAGGGCCTCTCAGGCATTCCTACCACAGCCCCCAGACCTGGCTTGGAGTAAAATCAAAGCTTTACATCAACGGCTTAAAGATGCTTCCACTTGTTGCTTATTGATTCAGCAGGACATAATGAGATGAGCTTTTTCACTTGTATGATTCCTAAATAGTTCTCCTAATTGTAGCTGATGCCAAAATTAGGAATGTGTTTTTTTTTTTTTTAGATATTTGAGATGGAGTATCAATTGATTCAAAGACTGCAGCATTTTTAGTGCAATAAAACTCATCTGTCCATCCATTTTCTTTACCCGCTTCTGCCTGTGTTGCGGGGAGTTGTATCACTTCCTTGTATATGCTTTTCAACTCAATAGCTTTCTATAGAAAGAAATGCTTGATTTTGCTCTTCATTTTAGAAGCAATATCCAGAGTATTGTCGACATAAGTAAATGTTTCTTTTTAGACAAGCTTTTACATACAAATACAGATAAAGAACATTCGTATTCTGATTAAAGATTTTCCCAAAACGATTGGAACTTAATTTTATTTTTTACGGCATTTACAATTTTCTGTATGATATTAAACATTTCAGCACATGGTCCAAGTTTCAGAGTCAGGACAAAGCAAGACAAAAATATAAAATTGTTCCAGTATTGTTTTGGTTTCTGGGGCACAAACTGAATGTGGGCATATAGGTTAAATAGGATCCTACATCATCCTTTCTCAAAGGCTCTGTATTTATACCTCACACTGATAACATCAAAAAAATTAGCTGTATTAAAAATTAAATGGAAACATTTTACTGGCCCTTCTTTGGACAGTGTCTCATCCAGTGATATCTGCGAGTTGTATACGTTATATTTTTGTCAGGAAGGTACATGCTCCATGAGTGTTATCAGTGACTTATTGAGAATAGCTGCCCTGGTTTAAAATTAGCTTCAGTAATGGGGACTCCAATCTGATACTTGAGAATAGATCGGGACATCTGTAGTTTGTACACAAGACAGAACTGCTCTCATGTGTTAACTGTGTTCATCAAGTACTCAGGTTGTGTTCCTGCGGGGGTGAGGCTGAGGTGTTTTTCTGTTGAAATCCTGTAAACCCCTTTAGGGTCTGGACTCCTCTGTCAGTATTAGGTTTCTCGGAGGTTGCACAAAGGTCACGGTGACAGGAGAAGCCTGACTGACTGTCTCACGCAGTTTTATACTTTTAAAATGTCAAATCTTCATATTGCATTCATAAAACATGCTGTTATCATACTTATTTTATTAGTCTCTATAATGCTGTAATAATAATAATAATCACCTGGGTTTGTGTTTCGTCAGCAAATGGAGAGGAAATGATGTGACCCAGCGTTAACCCTGAGCTTGGACTTCAGCTCCCCTCCATGGACCGGGGCCCTCGTCTGAACCTTCTGTCCTCAACCAGAAAGAAGAGTATCTTTTTCCGGAGCAGATGCTGAAGGAAAACCAGGTTTCTGCACCTCAATTATTCCAGGTATGAAGCTTCACTGCGTGTGCACACAAGGTGTAATCACAGGTTCTATGAATCGAACAATACCTCTTTATCAGTTGTTTTTTCTCTGCAGCTGGGTGGGGAAATATGCTGTGCATTATTTTTGTCATTGTTTACATGCCTTACACAGATGTTCGTGAATGTGAAAGTTTATCTGCCATACGTTCTGTTTGCTATGCAAATATGAGTTCCCACCAAAGAAAAACTTCAAAAAATGCAGAGGATCGAACTCCAGGCGCTACGTCATCTGGTTTCAAGCTGTCTGGATGCGTGAGCGAAACTTACAGACAACAAGTCTGCACCAAGTCTTCCTTTTACAAAAACACACAGCGGACGTGGTTTACCATTTCCTGATTCATTGTGTATCCAAACAGAGGTGCCTCATCTTCTAGTTGTCTGTATTTTATTCCCATTTTGAGTCTGACTAACAATTCTTTGATGAGGTGGAGCAGGAGGAAGCAGTCACAGTGGTGGCTTTAACAGAAACCTCTTGTTTCTTCGATACACAGACCCATACACAGGATGGGCCAACAACACAAACTCCCAAACAATTAACTGCAACAGTTTTGATGTTAATATAAAGTTTTGTTATAGTTTTAATTAAAATGTTACTTTCTAAAGTAACACTGGACATGATGGAGTAGGATACTGTGGAAAGGTTATGAGCAATTAATCTCTTACCTGTTGTAGATAGGTCTTTAAAGGGCCTCAGTTTAAAAAAAAAAAAGCTTCATTCTGACAGGACTGATGAGCTAAAGGCTAGTCTGAACTCAGCCAGGACCAAAGTGGATTGCTGCTGTCTTAAAACAGCTCTAATCTTCAAAATTTATTGTTGGCTTTTGGGAATGGTTTTTGTAAACCTTTGCATTGTCTTTAAATTCGAAATACACATTTATTTAGTCGTTAATACGGTCCAAGCAGACCGACTGCCGAAGCAGGTCCTAAAACCTCAAAATTTCATACCTATTCATGCAAATGCTATTATTTAAAGCTTTACATTGTCAGTTTTACATCACATGGTTTTCCTGCAGATAGTTACCACAGCTGCAGTTGATGGCAGTGTAAAGTTTTAGGAAATAAAGTTGGCACAAACAGCTCTAAAACTTTTCAGATTGCAGTCGTTTTGAGCAATTCACTTTGGTTTTGGCCACATTCAGACTTCATCAGTCTGGTCAGAATGAAACTTTTTTTCCTAGGACTGATGTTGTTGAAAGAGCTATCTACAACAGGTAAGATATTGTATTCATTTTCATAACCGTTCCACAGAAACCTACTAAAGGAGATCTGAACTATTACTTCAGGTTTGATACTGTCATTTAGTACAAATGTGGCTCATGCTGGCAAAACAAGTCACAATTTTTCAATATGAAGTTGTTTTTATTTTCAAATTCTCCATCTTAAAAGCTTCAAAATATGTAGTTTGTTGAATTTTGGTGGTTTATCACCTGGCCTAACAACAATGTAGTTTTATTTTTAAGAGTGTCGGTTTTAAAACTAATTTTTTTATTGGTGTAGAATGATGAGATACAGCTTTATATTTAAAAAGGGGAATCCCCAAGCTTCACAATGATTCTAAACATTATGCGAAGGGATTTCCTGGCACTACGGCAGCTGTCAGAAACAAGGGTCAATTTTAAAGAAAGCTAAAACAATTAGATTAAAAAAGATTATTTCTGAAGATAATACCTGTTTGTAGTTTATGTGCTATTTTAGTTACTAGGATCAGTAGATGCTCTCTTTATGTCCTTACTTTACGCAAATCTGAATTACACCAAAATCAATACTTTCTATCATTTTGCACTGCCAGTTTACAAATATTTAGATGCTTTTCTGTGTTTGCTTCGGTGAAAAATTTAATTATAGATGTTGTAAAAAATAAAATAATGATAGTTAATAAAATCAGGCAATTTAGTAATAAATTGACAGACCAGTTTAGGATTTGTGGATTAAAATAAAATATTTTAAAACAGAAAACCTGTTTAAAAAAACCTGTTTAAAACAGAATAATAATATTGACATTTTCATGACTTATAGCTAGAGATAGACTGAATAATCAGCCGACTGATATTGGCCGCTTAAAAAAAAAAATCTTCAATTGGCTTTATGTGTAAATAGTTAAATTACCAAGTAGGAAAATAAAGGTGCAGCAGCAGCTGCTATAACCATCTCACTGTTTCCCACAATTTAGTTTAAGTGAGAATGCTCTTCTATATACTGTATTTAAGTGTACGAGTTCCTCTAAGGGTTGTTAAATATACATTTATAAGTTAAGCAGTTAGTTATATTTAGTTAAATGAAAAATGCATAATGACCTAACTCCTATTGGTCAACCGCTACTCCCAGCATTTTATAAAACCTAATAATGGTCATTGACAGCAGAAAGTGAGTGGATGAACATGAGGTAGTGAATGGAAGTTGGAAATAAGAGGAAGCTCCCAGAATAGCATCAGTGATGAGCGAGCGTGCTTTTTGTGGAGGGAGCCTCTGAATGCTTGGAGGGCCTCGGAGGCCCAGACTGACAGAGGAGAAGAGGAAAGGAAGGGAGTCGAAGCGTATACGTGGGTGGGAGAGAGCATCACGTTATTTTAACCATGAACTTGAAGTTACACCATAACCTCACCTCCCTGACCCTCCCGCTGCTCCAGTCTGCAGCAATCCTTCCTGCACGTCCGTCAATCATCACACTCCTTACTGACGTTTTCTTTTCCACTCTGTCCTCTTCCTTTCACCTATGATCTTTTTTTTTATATTCCCCTCCAGTGTTTTCTGATCCTCTGAGCAGATAGACAGATATTGTGTTACCAGAGCCCCCCCCTCCCTGAAGTCTTACCAAACTGCGTGCTGCTGTCGGGTGCATTGTGTGTTCGTTGTGTTGGTAATGCATCAGGTTTCCAGATGGAGCGATCCTGTAATAGATCACCTTGTGACACTAACAACTCTCAGCCCCTGCCTGGAGGTTTGGAGCTTTCTGTAGTTTTAAAGTGAAGCTCCACTGTTTCATGTGAAAGATGAGCCGGTGTCAGCTTGTGAGACATCTTTACAGACTTGTATCCTCTGCATCTGATACTCATTTCTTCTCTAGTTCATCAGCTCAACACTTTTGACAGGTTCAATCTTTAATTTGATATTAGCTGGCATTTTTGAAGGGAAATTCCAGGACATCCTGTGGCCTAGAAGCACAGTGTTATTGGATAACAGCAGAGAAATAGTAGAAAATGGTAAAGCTGCATCTAGTGGAAAAATTGTTGCATTTTTTTTTGCCAACCTACGCCGTATAATGTACTGCTACTACAAATCATAGCACACTATCTCTAATCAAATCTCACGCTTTTGTGTTTTATTTGAACTCCTCACTGTCTTCAGGTGTTTTCCCCCAGGCTTTGAAAACAGCAGTTATCAAACCATTGATAAAAAAGAACAATCTAGACAAATCACTACTGCAGAATTACAGGCCAATCTCCAACCTCCCATTCATCAGCAAAATTATTGAAAAAGCAGTTTTTAAACAATTAAATAACTTCCTAACAATAATAAATCGCTTTGACTCCTTCCAG
>NC_051449.1:19340174-19347253 GCF_001649575.2 Kryptolebias marmoratus | reverse complement strand
AAACAAGGAGAAGCAGCATTCAGTTTCTATGCACCACAAATTTGGAACAAACTTCCAGAAAACTGTAAAACAGCTGAAACACTGGGTGCCTTTAAATCTCAACTTAAAACCCACCTGTTTAGAGTTGCTTATGGCTAAATTAGGGTTAGAGTACAGGTTTTTGCTCTTTCTTACTGTTTATTCATTGTCACGTGCTGTTTTTATTTTGTTTTTTAATTATGTAAACCACCTTGAAATGCCTTGCTGCTGAAATGTGCTATACAAATAAAATTTGATTTTGATTTGATTTGCATTGTTTTTTCCAAAACTGAACGAGGAGTAGCGAGTCAAAATTTGTGACATTAATGGAAAACTATTAATTAGTAGTGAGGGTGTTCAGTGCCCTTCATAAACACTCGAAGCCACAGGATGCAGTGTGTTAGTTTTTCTGTTATCTGCTGTTACTCTTCTCCGTCACACACTCCGGGAACGGAAGAGCCGTTTATATATTGACCACATTTGTACTGCTCAGTAGAGTTCTATTTGCACACACACACACACACACACACACACACACACACACACACACACACACACACACACAGGAGCCAATGAGATAGTTTGTCACATCAGAGATAATAAAAAGATTTTCATTCCTTAAACTTTGTATAAATCAGAACATATTAGCATAGTAAACACATCATTTTTGTTTTTTGTGTGCCAAGCAGAAGGATAAGCTGCTCACTTTTCCATGTCAGTGTTGGTGCCCAGGAGGGAGGTTTTGCTTTTTCTAAAAATAGAACTCTTCACAGCCCCAGAAGTTAGACAGAAACACAGCAGACAATTATTAACACCTCTTGGCATCAGTTCATCTAGCTGTATGCTGCTCCACTCATCTCAGCTGTACTTGATCAGTCTACTGATAAAGTGTTGAAAGTTCTTGTGTCTGTCTTTTTATAGCCTGTCAGCAGTCTGTTCGCAGAAACTTTATCATGTACACAAGGAGAGCAGAAACAGAATTGAAAATCACACGTTTTCCCCCCTCAGCTCATGCTGTTGTACAAAAACAAATTGTAGACAAAAACATACATGCCCTAAAAACATGCACCAAAATAAAATGCAACTCTGCCTTCTCTGTGGCTCAGACTGCCCCCCTGTGACCAAACAGAGTAATGACAACAGCAAAGACACCTCCACAAGTCAGACTTCGGTTAACTCTATTTGTATGAACTTTGCATGTTCATCAGGATATTGCTTATTCTCCTTCACTATATATATATATTACTGTTGAAACGTGGTGCACTTAGTTCAGTGCAAATGTTATTTCAGATTTTAGACAATATCAGAAAAACTCTTCATTGGTTGATGTGTAATTTAGATAAACACTTAAAGTATAGGAGCAATGCAGTTCAGTGTGCTATCAATGCAGATGTGGCTCCGTTTGTATTTGACTGTGATCTGATGTCAGAGCTGTGCTGACGTATATAGGATGTGCTTCATTTCCCGGGAAGAAGGGCCGAGCTGAAGGTGTGAACAAGTTAAAACGTTCAGTGTCACCCTGCTCACACACACACGTGCAAAGTCCCTGGCATGGCGTGTGTCCAGGCATCAGATGGCACTGGAACATCTGGAGCTTTAACTTCAGATGATTTGCATACATCATGGGTGACCTTATCAAAAACAAACACAGAGATTAAGTGAGAGTCCAGGTCTTCTTCCACTAATCCTGGGCCCCTCTGCCATCCTGCGTAGCCTGGTGTTGTCCTTCCAGGTTTCAGGTCACCTGCTCCACCTGCAGGGACGGGACAGAGCTAACACAATCACGTGAACTCTTCGTAGAAGGTCAATATGAGCCCAGGATTAGATGGTGTAGATGTCTCACTCTACGTCCCATAGACACAAACGCAGAAACACACAATGACTTTGTGTCCTCCTCTTCCTCACACACACACACACGCACATACCTCTGTCCTTGGTGGATTTGTCGAGTGTACCAGCACCCCTCTGATTCAGCTTAAGAGGAAAGTAATGAGACAGGATTTGTTGAGGATGATATAGTTGGTTTGAAACACTGTGATCATTAGGAGGTTTATCTCTGTGCCTAACACTGACTGACCCCAGCCGAGCTCACATGCGTGCCATCTTTCAAGATCAGCGTTTTCATTAAGCTCACAGTTTGTACTTGCTGGTTTGAAGCCTAAATATGTATTAATTTCTCTGTATTTATTCACATAGAGATTTGCAGTTTGCTTCAAGTTCACACCCTCGCTTGCTCAGAATAAGCTACACATAATCATAACCAAATAATATACCCTCATTGACAAAATGCACGATTAGGCCAGAAGAAATATTCCAATTTAGCCTCTGTTTGGTCCACAGGTTGACCTGTGGTGGATGTGTAAATGATTCAATCAGCAAGGAACTGACACATCTGGAACGGACACAGTAAATGCTGGCATCACGAGTGGAACAATAGTGTTATCAGGTCATTGCCAGAGTGACCAGCAATCAGTCCTACTCACAGTTGGATGAACAATAAAACAAAGTTTGCATCCATTGTCAAAGCTGTAGCAGCAAATAACTCTTGTTGCCTCGTGGATCATTTAGAAGAAGAAGAAACAGATGTTAAGAACCAAAGTTAACCATGTTCTGAGTAAGCATGGGTATGAGATTTTGACAGTATAACTTTGAGCAAATATACCATGGTTTCAGGGTGTTACAGTATATAAAAAAAAAAGAATTTGCTTTTATTTAAAAACAGAAATGTATGTACTATTACTACTGCTACCTAAATGATCACATATTGCTTTATAATGATGGCAGTAGTTTCAGAGTGAAAATCCAGGCAGAAGGAGATTCAGAGTGAGCTGGACAATTTCTCCTCAGTCCCCTCCCAGCTCTGCACGTCTATGGCTTCCTTGATGGGAGGGGATGTCATTTCCCCCAGAAATACTTACCTCAGCACAGCTGCAGCAGAGTATTCGGCCAGTCTCAAGTCCTTCTGTAGAAAAGTGAAGTTGTGTAACATCTGGTAACAGATGTGGAGTTGTGGGAGGGTATTACTAGAATGACCTATAAGAAGAGATGTTTCTTTCTCAACACAGTGCTTTTGATTTGTGGGACAGGACACGTAAAGAGGATTCAACTGGTGCAGGAGACAGGTCTGTGATCTTTTTTTGTTTAGAGTTCAAGAACTTTATGCATAACAAATAACTATAAAACTTCTTTTATGATTATTAGTATTATTATTTATGTATTTTTTGGCAAAACTTGCTGCTCCTGTGACCAGGTCATATCTCTCACAAAGAGAGGAGAACTTTTTTCACGCTCAGGTCACTGATGTCAGCTTTTGATTTTCAAGAAAAAATAAATTGTAGAACGCGTTTTTGAAATTTTGAGCTTGTGAAGTGCCAAAGCTCCAAAGAGTACAAATGTGTTAATTTATTTTTACTATTCTATTCTGAATTTTACACTGAATTACAGAAGTTTTGACATCTGGATAAAACATTTTTATATGCTTTTTGCCATACTGTTTTTTTTTAGACAAAATAATTGATATTTTTTTGGATTTGGTTGCAATTTGTACCAAAAATTTTATATTTATTTATTTATTCATTCATTCAATGAGAAGTAGGGTTACATAATGTAGCCAATATTTACCAATATTGCAATAATAATAATCAATACAAAAAGTTTTTACAAAAAAAAATAAGTAGAGACAAAGTATATCCAAAAAGGAAAAAAAAGTGGACAAACTTTAATAAAACTCAGAAAGTAATCATTGGATGTACATCTACAACTGAATATTTCACAGCTATCAACTTCAGTAAAAAAAAATGCTGTAACTAGTCAGTTTTACAAACACTGAGCTAAAATTTGGTATGGTAGTAGCTGTGACTTATCAGGAGTGCAGACTATGACTGCTAATAGGTTGGTTGAAATCTTTGTTTAAAACTTTGGCATCAGCTGTTGGAGCCATCTGTCTGACTGTTAGCCAAATATCATGATGCATGGATTTTCATCGTATGTACATCTATATCTGAGTAACTTTTGGAGCCCAATTCAACATGGCCACCACGGCTAATCAACCTTGGAAAACAAAACTGAGCTACAATTTGGCATGGCAGTATCTGAGAGTCATTCCCAACACATACTGGGACTGCCAACAAGTTACTTGAGATCTTGCAGCATCACATACAATCACACATAACATTAGGTTTTGAAACTTGACCAAAAAACTCAAAATGAGATGACCTAAGTTTAAAATTCCAGCATGGAAGGTAGCGAGCGATAAGTATTTCTTCAAGGAATGCTCGGTTTTTATTTATTATATTTATATTGGGAAAATTGGGATATTTTTTCATACTTCTATCCATCATATTACAGTTTAGTGGTTTTATTTCACTGCAAGTTATTTTTATTATGTTGACTTAAAGATTTTCTCTGGGCGTGTGACAGCAGTTACAACCCTGATTGAATTTCCACCATACGAGCCTGAGATCAAGAGTAGACATCAGGGATTTCTTTCAGCTTCTGGATAAAAGCTTAATGGAGCCCCCTGAGCCTGTGGTCTACCCACCTATGGCTGTAAAGAGACAGGCGGGACACTGTGCTTTCAGGACTCTAAATGGTCTCTAAAACGTAGGATTTTAGGCATCATGGGATATTTAGGCTGGTACCCATATGTCATTACACCCACAGCCTGTCTCTTGTGCTGCTCCCTGCAAACCATTACAGGGGGGAGGAAGGCATTGCATGTTTTAACAGACTTTAACCTTCTCTGATTTTAAAAAAAAAAAAGGTTAACAAAAAGAGCTAGTAGGGTCAAAGGTTGAAGTCCCAAAATTAGTTTGTTTCAAGTCGTTTTTCCAGGTTTCTGAAGCAGAATTTTGGAAGCTGAGGTTTACAATTTAAAAAAAAAAAAAAAAAAAAGTAAGAATCTCTGGGTTCCCTTATTGTCTCACTACACTATAGATTTAGAGATTTAGATTTAAATTCAACTCCTGCATGCATAATTGCATATTTAATTACACAATTGGTTTAAAATTGTCCATCCATATTCGTGACTCTTGACAACCACACAGCCTGTAATGGAATATATTTCTCTCATCTGGGAGAGTGTGGGCAGCAGTGACCTCACCTGAAACCACGACTCATCCCTGCTCTACCTATCATGGCTTCAGTTGATTGGCATGTCAGATCTGCATTCCAGTTTTTTATTTTTTTATTTTAGCAATTACTCACCTTGAGTTATGTTCTTGTGCTTCTGTAATGTACAAAATACACTGATACAAACTTTATCCAGTGTGCTGCTGAGAATTTATTAAACGCACCTTCAGAGGATTGATTGTTGTTTTTAAGTGAATTATGCTTTATCATTAATAGCTATAAATGCCATGCATGATTTGAGTGAGCGTAAAATGTTTGCTGACAGTGATTCTGGGTTTTTATTGGATCAAATGCATTTGTAACAGTTGGGATTTACAGCTCACACTGACAAAGTGGCTTGGAAATCAGAACAAGTTTTAGTCATTCATGTTGACACAGGGCTTTAATACATGAAATGATCTGTGAAAACATCAGATTTTCCGGTCTCTTCTTATGGAATAGTTTGCTACAATCTTTGCTACCTGAGTAAAAGCAGCTATAGCAGAGCCAAAAGGAGTCTAGCAAATGTGTTTCACTACCACTTTTAAGCTACCTAAAATCTTTTTTGTTTTGGAACTTAATTACCCTATAATAGGGATGTCCATTTTAAACAACACTTTAACATTTCTTTAAGTTCTGGTCTGCTTCATTTGCAAACAATGTTAAGAGCTACAGAGGAAATTAAACAGGATTGAGAGGCAGAAGCTGACATAAAATACTGGGAATATTCAACAAAAGTAAAGTAAATTGACAGCAAAATGAGATTTCTGGTTACTCCAGTGACCACACTAATAAAAATGATTCATTTAGGGATCAGGTGTATGAACAGGAGGGATCAATTAAACTGCATCCCCTAAAACCAAACTTATCTGAAAACAGATGACGTTTTAGGCATAATAGCTGTTGGTCTTTGGAGTTGTGAAGGCTGTATGCATTCATGCAAAGTGGATGGGCATGACATTTTTTGTTAAACAACTGCTGACCTCAGACGACCCAATTCACTCCCAGAGCTCAGGACAGATAGAGAAATGAGTGCAAGTGTTGTTCAGTGGACTGAGAATAACCAGCCTCAGGACAGCAGAAAGACTGAGATGGAGAAAAGAAAAAGAAAGGCATGGAGCAAGAGGCAGAAATTGGATAAAAGGAAGAATAAGATCAGAAGACAGTGGGTTTTGGTAGGAAATGGGAAATAATTTAGGAACACGTAAGCTTAAGTCTGTGCAACTTTGCAAACACCAGCGGGAGAATAACACACACACACACACACACACACACACACACACACACACACACATTGTTCTTTTATGCTATTCTCCTCTTCATCCAGATGTCCATTTAGTAAGGATCCAGATGGCCTTGATGCCCCCCACCCCTTGTGTTGCGGAGAGGTGCTTTTGATGCACATACATACACACACAAAGCCGCATGGCTGTGTTTTTTTTTTTTCTCCTCTCTCAGAGGAAAGATTAACTCTCCTCATTAGGACTCCCTCCGCCTCTTGCTCTCATTTCCCCCGCCCTTTCCTGTTGTCTGCATGCTTCGCCATCATTGGCTCCCCTCTGTGACAGGATCACTGTGACCGCAGGACACCGAGGTGGGGAGGAGGAGGGATTGGTAGATGTTGCCACAGTAATAGAGGAGGCGGCCACTCGCCAAATCATTGAGCTGCAGATAAAATGGAGAAAAAAAAAAGTGGATGAAAAGCGGGTTAGAGGCTGATAGAATAAAAGAAGAGGAGGGGTGGGGAAAACAATAACAGCAGCACAGGATTAGACATGGACCGTGTAGTTAGTTAGACCGTTTAGGATAAAGCTGGGTCAAAAATCCCCCTCCCAGACTTGAGTCGTCATATTCAGAGCTGAGCTGTCAGTCTCAGCGGAGAGGATGGAACAAAAACAAACGTGCAAAGAGGAGGACTAAACACAGGTGCGAAATGAAAAGCAGCCCCCCCC
>NC_051449.1:19323010-19340162 GCF_001649575.2 Kryptolebias marmoratus | reverse complement strand
CCCCCCCCCCCCCCCCCTTTCAGCTGTGATATTCCTCTGTGGATGGGTAAGAGGATTTAGGCTGACCGGAGTGATGCCTGTGGCCTGGAATAATAACAAGGGAGAGAGACCCAGAGGAGTATCTCTGGATGTGAAGAGCGTGCGTCAGCAAGAAGCCGGGATGAACGGGCAGAGAGGAAGGCGGTGACAGCAGAGGTGTGCAGCACAGAGCCAGAGAGGTTGAAGACTGGAGGTAAAGGTTTGAGAGGATAAAAATAATCGGCTGGATTTATCACCCTTTGTGCCACACCTCGACTGCATCCTGACTGCAGCACCTCTGGACGACGACAGAGGGAATTCTCTTTTCCACAAGGGAGAATCTGAATTGGGAATAATCTGTTGGACTCCCCAGGTGCTTCCTGAAAACAAAAGCTCCTGATTGCTTTCTACAATTCTTCTGTGGTGGAACGTCTCCTGTCAGTTTACAGCAAGAAGAACTGAGGCTGTCCAATCTGCATGGAGCATTGTTGTCTGCAGCCAGTAGGAGGAATTAATTTCAAGAGGCTTCACCGATACGCACCCGTGTTTCCATAGATTGGGCGACAGTGTCATAAATGTGCAACAATGACGAGCTCAATATTCACGCGTCAACAAACGCTGACTCGGCCTGAATGACAAAAAGAATGAAGGTGGAACCGCAGGACGAGAGCATCCAATAACGGGGTTAAATTATTGGACTTACTGTGATGCGCTGAAGTATCTGAGGTGATGCTGTGTGCACCGTGCTGTTCATGTCCTCCTGATGACAGCATGGAGCTTGTAGCGAGCTGACCGGCTAAGGGTGTAGGCTGCTCTCTGAGTGGAGGAGTTGCTGTTTGAAGTCTTTGAGGACACTTAGCCCCGGGGCAGATATCAGTCGGCGGTTGCAGCCCCACGATGGGAGAGACGGCAGAGTACCAGAGGCTGCAGGAGATGTCCGAGCCCGTCTACCAAGACTCTCCCAGCGATGATGAAGAGGTAGAGCTCAATAGTTCTCTTGTTTATACATCAGTCATTCGTTTCAGCAGAAATATAACCTGCTGGGTCTCTGGGTTTGCCGCTGCAATTCAATAAGTATTTATCATTTAACAGAAAATTTATTTGACATTAGTAGTTGTTGTGGTAAATATGCATCTTCACTGGTAGCGGCACAAGAAAACAGCATTTTTATTGTGAATGTGCAGGTTTTAATTTCTAACAAGATTTGTGCTCGTTAGTCAGTATGATGGTTTTTTTATATCTTAGTGTCTGATTTTTATTTATTTTTCTTGCTTTAAGTCTTTCTTGCAGCAAGTTTAAAGAATTAAATTTTTAACTGGCTGGCCGGGGCAGGTATTGTTATCAGCAGCACCTGCATTTTTATCTCCACTGAAAATTCAAATATTTACTGTAGCTGATTCTGTTCATCACAGATGAGCCTAAACGCTCATCTGTCTCACAGTACTGTTTTTTATTTATTTTTATTTTTTACACTTGTGATCAGCGCTCAGGCCAAACGCACTGAACTCCACACAAAGCGTTTCTCACCCCCACCCAAGGCCCCAGCCCTTGAGTGTGCTGAGCTGCTAAATGCAAAAGCATGAGGTCACTGATGAGGTGCTGCAGAATGAGCTCGGCGACAGGCAAAGTATGACATTTTCTACCCACCCACATCTCCCGCAACAGACAGAACTAACTGGTTTTTAGGTTTAGATGAAGGTACACTTGCACTCTGCACTGTTCCACACAGCCTTATTTTATAGCTTAATGTGGATATTAAAGGAATTTTTTGAAGCATTATATAGTATAGTTAATATCAGATGTTGTGTTTGTGTTGGCCTAAAGTATGAAGAAACTAAGGCCCTCCTTCACTCCAAATTACCTCGCTACACTTTCCACAACCAACAGGATCTATTAGAATGTGGTTGGATTGCATTAAATTAAAATAAATAAACCCTTTTCAGTGTGAAGGCAATCATGGCGATACTATGATCTTAATACTGGCCAAATACGTTTTTCTGCTTTTTTTCTACGCCCCACTATCTCATTCGCACCCTGGCCCCTGACGTTTTTATACTATGTAAGGATGTAGCTACAAGCTAGAAGATCACATCTGTGCTAGGTTGATTCCATGACCTAGTCACTGTCACAGTTGTAGCACAGGCATGAGGCCTGTGTAGCAAGTCCTGCTTCAAATTATTGACAACAAAACCAACAACACTGCTGCATATGGGCCCTACATCATCCTCACTGCCCCCATCCTCTCCCCAGGATCTTGAAATGTTACCATCACAATGATAAACCACCATGAGCTTGCTACAGAAGTTTTGTGGATGGTCAAAACCACCATTCATAGATGATGCAGTCCACTAGGCTGGTAATGCATCCTTGAAGACCTCACAAAAGAGCCTGCGAAGACTATCAATGTTCTAGCTGCTTTTTTTTATTTCTTTTTTTTTTTTACATTGTAGTAGGGTCATTATCTAGTGAATATGCCTTATTAACTACCCACCTTTTATGGTAGCGAAGAATGTAATAGCCTGTATGTCTGAGTGCATGAGTTTTTCTCTGTTACCAAGATATGATGATCCATTGGATTTAATAAAATTCTCAGAAAGTAATCATCAGATGCACCTCTGTAACTGATTAACTTGTAGAGTCAACCCAATTTAAGATGGCCACCACAGCTAATTGACCTTAGCGAACACAAAAATGGCTATAACTCTGTCAATATTACAGATATTGGTGTGGTAGTAGCTGAGAGTCATCCACAACAAATGCTCTCAGCACTGAAAACCCAGATCACATAAAACTTTTGTTTAAAACTTTGGCATTCCTTCAAGTTGTGCTCATTTTTTAATTTGAAGAGTTATGGATCTAATTCTCCCTCATTTAGAGCATCATTTCCAGTTTGATTTAGATCAGTTTTATGTTTGTTTTATTAAAATTCGAGTAGGTACAATTATACTTCTAACACAACACTTCCACCCCTTACCCCACCTCATGAAATGAGTTTTGACACCATTCCTCCCCAGCTGTGCCAAGAGTAAGGGACCACTGAAAAAAAAAACCGACGGATGGATGGACGTGTGTGTGAGTGTGTGTATCAGTGTAAAGGCTGTGAATGTTCTGTGTGTTTTAGTATCTGTGCACTACTCGATCAGAGTTAAGCCGGTGTTTGCTGCATCTGTCCTCATGGCCGGGGGCGGGGTTGGGGGCTTCAATCAGATCTCTTTTTGCAGCTGCAGCTATGAGCTGAATACAGAGGTTTACTTGACTGGGGGACAAAGAACAGGGGTGGCAAGTGGGCAGAAAATGACAAAAAAACAAACAACTTGTTTTTTTTTACATATGGCATTGTTTATAATTTGTGACCAGTTCCCTTATTTAATGGGTGTTTGTCACTGACAACCTCCTACCCTCTTAACCAGATTTAGGGGATCATGGAATAAAAAGCTTAGGATTGGGATACATTTGCCTGGTGAGGGGGTCATCATTAGGACGTGTTGTTTTGTTAGGGTTGTTTTTGTGGCTGGGCAGTAAAGATGTTCGACTTGCCTATCGTTTTAGTCAAAAAGTTCACATAAATTTGCCCATCATGTCATGTAAGAAGCCTTGCAGAGTTTGTTTTATTCCCACACTTTGTTCCTCTTCTTCTAAACACCTCCCTCATCATCATGTCGCTCATCCCCTGTCTTTTTAGATGCTGTGGAAAGTGAAGGGATTTTAGGAGAAAGAAAAAAACCCTGGTTTTTATAGTTGGTTATTGGTGAGATCTGGAGTGTCGTATCTCTGTCCGTCTGTGCATGCAGGCCTCTGTCAGTGATGTCCTTTGTTTGAGGGCGTGTAGTTTTTTTGTTAAGGGGATTAACAAAAGCTCATGCTACTACTCATTCCTTCTCCTCTGGCAGATTTTTGGCACCCGTCAGCAAACCACAGATTGACGTTTTGCCAATAAAAGGGCGAAAGTAATTATAAAAATTTAATGACGCCTTTTAAACTATCTTAATTCCCAACATTCTGCGTCAGTGATAGAAACACATTCCTTTGCATGCCTATATCTGTTTACAGTAAGCATCAAATTACAGAGTCAGACCTTAATGTGTTTGTGTGTGTGTTGCAGGAAATCCAGGCCCTTGACAGCTCTTTTGTTCACCACAGTTGTATTACTCAGGATGTGAATATAATACAGGGTCAAGCTTTTACTTCAGACTTTGAGGGATTTAATGGTACATAAAAAATTGTAGTTTTGAACTCATGGTTTGGTACTTTTTTGGCACAGCAAGAGAAAAATAACAAAATATATTATTATTTTATTTTTAATTCAAAGGTGTACAAAATATAGAATAGAATACCTTTTCCTCATATATATATATATATATATATATATATATATATAATTTTTTTTAATGTTTCAAACCAATATTCTCTCTGACAGAGTATACTCCCATTTCTGCTGCTACAAACACATCTACAGATTTTGATATTGCTTCTGCCTGATTTAAATTATTAGAGCTGCCTGAATGCCACGGGCAGCTGACTTTGCTTTTTAATTAGTTTTTTTCCCCTCGTAGTATTTTTTACATTTTAGTGATGCCATTTTCAAATGAGTAATTGAGGTAGACGTAGGATGTAAAGCCAGCTACACACCCTATCGCATCATTTGATTGATTGAATCATTTGATCCACCTTACTTTATCCACTGTGAGAAAATGTAATGTTCCCAAACACTATTGTTTTATTGGTAGTTCCTAAGTTCTGGTCTATCTTTGTCAAGTTCTTATGTAGTACTTTTGCTACATTAAACTTGAGTTCTTCATGGTAAGCATAGTAAGTTCAGTCAAAGGTAACTGGGCTTCTCTTTTTGATTTTTGAGGGGGTTTAATTTTAAAACGTCTTCAAAAATCAAAAGTTCAGCTTCTGAATGAACCTACAAGAATCAGTAATGGTTAAATGTTTTACCCATTAGAACTCTCATCTGCTTTGTTCACTTCAGCTTTAGTTGTAGTATCAGTTACAGGCTTCTTGTCCATCTCCAAGTTTTAAGAAATACGACCACTTCTTTGTCATCCCTTCCATGTTTATGTAAGCAACATTACTGTTGCAAAGAAAGCTTTTGTTAGATATTATGTCTGTGCTTCCTAACCTTTGTTTCTGAAAGCTTTCCCACTTGTACCTATAAAAAAACTACAACCCCACTGTCTGCACACATGCTGATACACACATATTTTTGTGTCTATTATTTGTTTGACTGAAAAACCAGATTTTACTTAAAATTAAAATTTTAACAAAACAAATAAACCTACAAGTCATGTTGAGCTTTTTGTCTGAGGAGATGTTAGTGATGGCCTTTTGAGACACGTTTTGTTTATATTGTTAAGTCCTATGTATGTACCTAATGTTGATTGTGATCATTTCTGTAAACTGTACATTTTCCTTGTCTGGGTGTATCACTACATCCTTTAATGATGTAAAACTTTTAAACTAAGGTAACACCAACTAGCCCACTAGTTGCCAGTTTAAGATCTGCTGCCCCTGTGTGGCGGTGTATTAAAGCTGCATGCTTCTCTTCTGACTGTGTTGTTGGATTTCTCTAATCTTCTTTACAATCCATCAATTGAACTGTGATATTTGATGCACAATATACACTATACAGTACATACTGCACTACCACACATCCAGCTTCCTGTTTCAGTTAACGTGTACTCTCTGCTCCTTGGACACTTTCTCCCTTATTTCCTATTTTGTTTTAATTTAATTGTTGCTTTGTCCTGCTTCATCTGTCTCTCCTCGGCTGTAAATGTCCATTAACCTTCTCATACACAAACGCACACAGCAGAAAATTCTTGAACTTCTCTGCTGAGCATTCCCTTTTTTATCCACCGTTTGGCTTCCTTTAAAGGATTTCTGTGCATGTTCAAGATTTGTGTATTCTTTCTTCTCGTAACAAATCGGTTCCAGGCTCCAAGGCCCAGCTGTGGGTATGAAAGAATGTGGGCAGCTCTTTGTCATCTGTTTCACATTAATATGAGTTACGTAACTGTTCCAAAGCAAACATTATGCCGTTAAATTTAATCCCATAAGTCTTTCCTGTTGATTTTCACAAAACCCAATTACAGCTCGGAAGCCTAATTCACATCATTTTGATGGATCGTTTAATAAAAGTTCTGCAAAGAAAAATCAGGACAATGCAGACTTATATACAGAAAGCTAAACCTTGGAATTCAAACAGAGAAGAAAGCTGGCATATAGGCAATAGTACAGAAATTTTAGTTTTAAAAGATTTCTTATGTGGGTCAAAATGCAAATTTACATTCAATTTAAAGGTTCAAATTGGAGTCTCTCACTGTAAGATAAATGTCATGTAAATGTAAACAGCACCACAGATGCTCCAAAAACACAATGTGTACACTGAGGCAACCAATTATGTGGTTCGTCTGCCAAGAAAATAAAGATCTACACCAATGATACACAGCTCTTAAAAAACAACAACAACAAAAAATACAAGTAATAGCCACACCTATTACACGTAAAAGCACCACAAGTACAACACAATACTGTAGCACGAGCTTGTCAAACATCGTTTGGTCACTGCTACGTTACTTCAAAGTGGTTTACTATACTATACTACAAAATCTTATTGACATGATCAATTAATTCATGGCAACCTGGCGTTGCTGGAGATCCCACATTGTACGATAGAATATCAGATACATAAAGAGGTGATGTTGGGACGTTACAATATTAAAAAAAACACAAGGCAAATGCTCAAAAGCGTTAGGGGGATGTCACAGATCACCACATTAACAACTAAAAACTTTTTTGTGTGTGAATAGAGGCCCACATTTAAAAACCTACAGTTGTAAACGAAACCACTGTGTGTAAATCTCTGCTCCTCGTCTGCTGCTCCGCCTCTGATAAAAGTCAGACACTTTACAGCAAGTGCCACTTCTTTCTTCCTCTCAATGAGTCTGCTCACCTCCCTCTTTACAAATAAACACACAACTTCCTGATTAAAAGCACACATGAAAGAGAGAGTAGGAGGAAGACTGAGAGAGCAGGAACAAATCGAGTGTAAAGAGAACAAGTCAAACGGTGGCCGAACTGATGGATTCATGTGCGAGGAGCAGTACAGTAACGCAAAAGAGCAACGACTTGTGAATCCAGACGAAGCTTCAGAGTCGCCTGGAAAGCAGCTGGTAAGGGTCTGTTTAATGTCAGCGGGAGTTGTGTAATGGAGATAACATTTTTTGGGGGGGGATTATCAGCAGGAAGTGAAAGGCAGCACCAAATAAAGAAGAAAATGCAACAATTTGGCCAGAGCCCTGAGGAAGAAAGGGAGGGATTAATAAAAGCGTAAAGAAGAGGGTAAGGAGGGTGATGGGAGACTTTTTATAGATGTGATAGACGTCACTGAAGCAGAGCAGGGGAGTTGACTGTGGGTATTATCAAAGTTTATCTTTTAGCTATCACATTGAAGTTCTAGCATGTTTTCTGTTAGCAGAAATGCAATATATACAATGTTCTGATTGATTTTGAATCATGCAAATCATTGTCTTTAAAATGGGGTGGAGAACACTGTTTTTAAAAAACTTTTCAAGGGGACCATTTTGAGTTTGTAAAGTAAGTCAAAGGGCCACACTGAAATGTCAAATGGACAAAATGTGGTATCCTCATCTTTATTGCTCAAAATTAAATGATAATACAGAGATATGCTTGCTTTAACATCTAACTAACCTTTATTGATGTTTCACTGTTTTAGACATGAAACAAACCTATCATTATTATTAATATTCCATATCCATTAAAACCCTGAAAAGGTATTTCAAGCATTTTGTTCCCTTAGTAATGTTAAATTTGTAACATGTTTAACATGCTAGGTCACAATACAGCAAACTTTTTTGGTGAATGTCTTTCCTGGCATACGGTCTGTAAACTTACAACTGTGATGTTAAAATGACCTCTTGCTTTAAAAAGAAAATTATTTGTTTGCTCTATTTTATTTTAAGTTTAATTCTTAATCTGTTTCTGCCAGTTCCAACCACTAGTTCCAATCATTGGGCTGCGGCTGTTAGAGAGACTAGTTGGTGACTCAGATTTCTGAGAAAATATGTGAATTTTTCATTGCTGTCTCACTAAATTCTGAACGTTTACTACTAAGTGACCAGTAAGTCGTGCAGCCACGTTTTTGCGTGGCTAGTTTTCAGAAATCATGTGTTGAAAAAGTCTATTCTAGCCTTTGCACTTTGTTTAGTTGCCCACCTTCATCCACATTGTACCCTCCTTGGCTCTCTTTGTACTCACCTTGGAAGCTTCCCCCATTGGTTATGGTTTAATCTGCTAAAGTACAGCAATGAAGATGGACAGATTGGGTGCAATTTTTAAAAAAATTAGTTTTCATCAGCATGGTTTTTAGACCTGTAGCCTCTGATATTTTAGCTCATAGGAGCGCTGTAGTGCAGGTGTCAAAATACAGCTCAGGAATCTACAGAAACTAAATTGAGAAGGATTTGAGACGCTCACAACCACTCTATTTTGAGAGAAAATTTGGTCCTCAAACCTTTTGAACATGTTCAAAACTTGCGACTCACAAGAGGAAAATGAAAACGGCCACAAACGTCTCGAGACATTTTGGAGACTCCATGACAACTACAGTTCGCCAACAACTCACCAACAGTTGCAGCCCAGTGAGATACTACTGTTACTTACAGAACAAAGAAAGGTTGAGGCCTATTTCAATCGAAAGCATGAGCAACCTTCTCATTTAAAACTTAGTACTAAGTTACTATAGACTGCTTTAATTTGCCTCAAGGTTTTAAATTATTTTGGGTTGCTTTGTGTGTTGTTGTCGAGGGCTGGATGGAAATGGTCCTTTTGTCGTTTCTGGCCCTCAGGCCACTTTTTGCCCATGTGTGGTTTAAAAAAAATGCAGCAGATCATCATGTGGTTACTTGAACAATAATCAGGTTGGGAAAACAAATAGGAATGAGAACTGCAGAGAAGTTTCACTGTGGTGGTTGTGTTTAGGTACGAGTGTTCGTGCTTTTTTGTTTGGCTGGTTGCATCACAGGAAGCAAGCTCCCCATCCTGCGGTCGAATGTGACCCTTTGGCCCTGGATCAAATGCTCCACTGGTCTGAACACCATGGAGCCTCTGTCCTCTGCACCACGCACTGCTCTGCACTTGGAAAACCCGCTTACTGCTCGCAGGAGATGGGGAGGGAGGGAGGGAGGGAGGGGCGCAGAGAATAGGAATTAAAGCTTCTGGAAGAGCTGATCACGCAGAAGAGAAAATAGATGAAAAACAAAGTAAGCAATAAGAGTAAGGTGAAAGGAAACAAAGAAAAAAACTGAAGCTGGCTAATGTTAGACTAAGAGTTTGGAGCCCAAACACCTATAATGTGAAACAAGAGTTTTATTGTTTGGCTCTCCGCCTGTTGAGCAGTTGAATCAGACTGAAGTTGCTCCTATTTTTAGTCCAATGTTCAATGGAGGGATGGAAAAGCAAACAGACAGTAGCAGCACATGCAAAACTGAGTTCCAGTCAGGGAAGAGAGCGAGGGTGGGCAACATAAAAGAAGGAAGGGAGGGAGACATGGAGGAGTGTCTTATTTGTGAAATTCTGCATGTTTAAATCACTCTGTGCTGTCTGCTGAAGCCGCACACGCTGGTTTGGGAGCTCCTAATCATTCTTCATTCCTTTTTCTCATTTATTTCAGACACTTTCAGTTCTCCTCTGGATGCTTAAGCTCTGCTTAAAAATGTGTCTTTGAGTTCTTGATGGAGCCGAAGCTTTAAAAAAAAAAGGGCTTACAAGAGGATTACCCACCATGGAATGTTACAGATCTATGCACAAAGTCACGGGAAGTTTTTCTGACTATTCTCGGGTTTGGAGCTTTGGGTATGGATCCAAAGAGCGCGTGCACCGCTCAGACCTCCACCAGAAACTTGAAACATCAAACTGTGGCTTTGGTAACAATTTAAAGGACAAGTGGCCACACTAACCCATTTAAACCCACCTTTTTTACAGCCTCATCCAGTAGGAGGAAAAAAAAGCATGCAGCGCGTTAAACTGAAAAGGGCATTCTCCTTCGTGACACACTTCCACGTGTATCGAGTAAGTCTGCTCTGTGGGATTATCTGCTCTCCCTTGTTGGTATGGCAGAAATGGTTGCAGCTAAAGTCAGGATCATATGGTTTCATCCAAACACATGAATCACGATTGCCTGTCTCTGTGTGAAAGCGTGTTTTCATGGGGCTCTCCTCTGGGAAGGTTGTTGTTGTTGCAGTGGAATGTTGGAGTGGAACGGATCTGATGTAGGACATGCTTTTGGCTATGATGTGTATGTGTGTGTGTGTGTGTGTGTGTGTGTGTGTTAAGTCTAGGAGGATTGAGTTGGATCAGAAACATTTCTCAGCAGGGAAATCTTGTTTTTTCCTGGCCTCTAAATTCCCCCACCCATTCTTCACTCTCTGCATCATACTTCTTTTTTTTTTTTAAAAAAGCCTAGCATTCTTGAGTTTTAGACTAAGATCATCTTAAGTAAAGAAGTGATGGAGTTGTAGTTGTTTGGTCAAACCTTGAAAATAACATTATGTACGATCTCATGCAGTATTGTGAGATGTCACACTCAAAAAAATATGTTGGGACTAACTCCCTGCTACATCCAACTTCAGCTCAGTGTCTGTAAAATTGGCTGAATTGTAGTCGTTTATGTATTTGTTAATGTGAGTTGACTGTGGTGGCCATCTTGAGCTGTATTAACACCAAAAGCTAATCAGTTGTAGATGCTAATCCAATCCTTACTTTTCGAACGTTTGAATAAAATCCATCAACTGCTTCATGAGATACTTTGCTAACAGACAAACAAGGTTGACTCAAACAGGTAATGTCAAAGTTTTAAGCAAAGATCTGGTGCAATGAGTAGCATTTGAAGTATGTGCTGTGAATGACTCTCAGATACAAACACACCAAATTTTAGGTCAATATTTGTAAAATTGACAGTGATATTATCACTTTTGTGCTATCTAAAGAAAATTGGTTGTGACGGCCATCTTGAATTAGCGTGGCTCCAAAAGCAAACCAGTTGTAGATGAGCATCTAATGATTACTTTCTGAAAGTTTTTTTTTTTTAAATCTGTCCACAAGATATCTTATTAACATACAAAAACATTATTGTTTGCCTTCGCCTTTTGGCAGCAGGTGATAAATATCAACCTGTAAGGTTTCGGAAAATGTTTTTTAACATCGCTTGTAGAAACCCTTTTGAGATGGAGACATAAAACCACCGAGGGAGAGACCTGACACTCGGGCGCTGGCTGCAGTTGGATTTATCGTATTCCCGCCACAAGTCACACTTTCCAATCGAAACATTGCCCCGCTGCCAAACTCACATCTCCACAATGTTTCTTTTTCATTAAGTTATTCAAAACAAAAGTTAAATACCAGAAGATTTTTCAAAACAGTAACTTTATGACATAATAAAGAATTTAAAGACAGCATTTTTCTCCCCTAAAAGTGTAATTAGCTTAACAGAACTGCCTATATTTTCCTAAACGCCTTTATCGTTTAATCTCTACTAGTTTATTTCTGTACATCATGTACTTTCTTACTTGTTGACTTGGTTTGAAAATTCTGAGTGCTTTGGCCCCTTTATTTTGACCCTTGAAGTCTCAGGTTTGACACCGTCATGAAAAAGAGGCCCAGGAGGAAGCTGATTTGCGTCTTTGGCACTGTCCAGAGAAATATCACTCACTCGCTGACTGCCAGCGAAGATCAGACAGAGGACTGCAGTGTTAAGGCACCGTCAGTCAGTCATCTTGTTATGCAACACATTTTACTTCAGCAAATCTGACAGGGTTCCAAAAACCTGTGGCTGATGTCCACCAGACACATACTGACTGGTAAAAGATGTTTCAGTGGAAAAATGGGCTCATCTCAGTACAAGACGGGTGGTCATAATGTTATGGCTAATGTCTTGGAGGGTTCTGTCTGCTTCAGTTTACAAACATACTTTTCAAAATTTCATTGCAGTATATGCATGTTCTATTGGTTTTACACCCCCATCAGTTTCACATTACATGATTTTTATAATTTTTTTTTTTTTTTTTTTTTTTTTTTACAATATCATCTTATTTCTGTCCAAATAACTGCCATGTGAACTAGACGGTGATGTAGGGGTATAAAAGAAATTAGTGTTTGCATGAACCACAAAACAATGTTGAAGATTCATGTCGTTTTAGGATGGTTCGCTATGGAATATCCCTTTCTGTGTGAACCACAGCGCAACAAAAACATAGATTTATCTTCTAATGCAGCTTCGCTGAGTAAAGCTCAGTCACACATGATGGCAACGCATTTTCAAATCTGAATATTAAATGAAGTGACTGCAGCTATAGTTGCTCCTAAACTTCAAGCTCGTACCATCTTTGACTTTAGAGTAGAACAAACAGATTTTTCTTTTTTTTCTTTCTTTCTTTTAGCTAATGTTAAAAAATGTTCCCAAACAGTGAATTTCACTACAATCTCTCGTCACTAAGCCAGAGCTGCATATTTGGATGTTGGGAGGGGAAAAAAGCCATCAGCTGATCCACTTTTATGGATACGAATTGGTATGAATGTGTATCAGGATTCAAACATCTCGTGAAAGCATTGGGCGGGGAGCTTTCCCAGCAGGTTGTCCACAGTTAGCACAGGATGACTCACCGAGAAGTCATGACAAATAAGCCTGACTGAGCTGAGTGTTTGGGGACGTTCAGACCTGATTTTTGTGGCCGTGTATTGTGTATGTATGTGTATGTGGGAGACTGATCTCTACTTCCTCCAGCAACAGCTGTTAAACAATAGGAGCCAACCTTTAACCAAGCTCATTTGGAAGTTCAAATGGCACAGAGGAAGCTGTGACCTCAGTGACATTTTTCTCTGAACCTTGTGACCGCCCCTGAGCTGGCACAGGAAGTTTCTCATTCTTCCAGTCTAATCATTACTCAGTGAAGTGGTTCCTGTGGCCCAGACCTTCCACTGTCTGTGTAGATTACCACTGTTTGGCATCTGTTGGGTTGACTTTCACTCAGGCTAGGAGAAATCATCTAAGTTGGTGCACCCCCCACCCACCCTTTCTTTTCTTTTCTAACAGCTCTGTGAAGAAGGCACTTGGGATTTGAGCCCAGATTCAGTTGTTATTGCGTTTCAAACTGGTTGTTTTGACTGTGATGGATGGAGTTTGTTGGGAACAGTGATTACTGATGTTTCGCCTCAGAGTTGCATCGAGAGATGCGGTCAGATTGCTTTTGAGCCCAACCATTGTCTTCAGTGGCAACAAATTTGGATAATTTATCACATCTATTCTGGCTGCAGAACTGTGTGTGATCTATGTGAGCTGTTCACACACAGATTAGACTTTTATTTTCCAGAGAGCATGTTATCAGCCTATTGTTCCTCCTTTTGATAATTGTGGTCAAAGTGACACCAGATCTGTGTGGTTTCACTACAATTTAGATAAAATCTGTTAATTCTGGCAGTGCCGTGGTGTTTTTACTGACTGGAAAAATGTGCATTTCTTCAAGGAAATTTAGAAATGTTCTCCTTCAGGATAAAAGAAATCACAGGTCGCAACATTGATGTTAGTGGGTACATTAGTGCACATTCAGGTTTTAGTTGCACGTTAAACTATTTCTGGCTGCTGTAAACAATTACAGGGGAGGATGCTGCCTGTGAGCTCAGCTTCCTCTGTTTATTACAGAAAAGAATGTTTTTTTGTTTTCAGAGACTGCATCACTGGTTATTTTGAACTATTTGTCAGCAAGCATTATGAAACTTTTTGAGTCGGCATTGACAGATTTGAACCAGGTGATGTTTTTTCCGTTTTCTTTTAGAGACTGGGCAGCAGCAGCATGCAGAGTGAGGAGGGAACCGAATGGCTGGTGGAGCTGCTGATGGAGGTGCAGCTGCAGCAGTACTTCAAACGGATCAGAGACGACCTCAACGTCACACGGCTGTCGCACTTCGACTACGTCAAGAATGAAGACCTGGAGAAGATCGGCATGGGTCGACCTGGTGAGGCAGAATATTTGCACGTGAAGGGTTTCGAATTTTGTTGTGGGAAGTAGTTTATCTGTGCCAAACTGTAGTTCAGGCGTGTTGGGATTAGAGACAAAACATTATCACAAGACTGAGCAAAATAAATGCAGGCAAATGGAGTGGTACTGTGGGTTGCAAAAGAATTCACTCCCTTAAAATTCTCCACAGAGCTCCATCAAAAATTTAATTTACGATGGAAATATTAAACCACCACCAGCAAACCTTCCAAAAAAGGGTTGTCCACCAAAGCTCACTGAACGGACAAAGAGGGCATTAATCAGAGAGCAACCGAGAGGCCAAAGATAACCCTGATGGAGCTGGGCAGCTCTTCTGCAGAGATGGGGAGTGTCTGTCCATAGGACTACTTTAAAACTGAGCTTTAAAGAAGGGTGGACAGGACAAACATTGCTTAAAAAATCAACAGACTGTTTGGAGTTTACAAAAAGGCATATCGGAGAGTTTTCAAACATGTGGAAGAAGGTGCTGAGGCCAGATGAGACTAAAAATGAAAATGTTTAACCACTGAGAACAACATCTTGTCTGGTACAAACCTACCGCCTCTCTTCATGCTGAGAACACCATCCCCACAGTAAATCATGGTGGCTTTGGGGATGTTTATCAGCAGCAGGAACTGGGAAACTGGTCAGAGTTGAAGGAAAGATGGAAGGAACAAAATGCAAAGAAATTCTTGAGGGGAAACTTGAGTCTTCCAGAGATGTGAGACTGGGATGGAGATCCACCTTCCATCAGTTCGATGACCCTAAACTCTCTGATGAAGCAACACTTCACTGGTTTAAGGAGAGCAAGTTAAATGTCCTGGAGTGGTCCAGTCAAAGTCCAGACCTCAGTCTAACTGAGAATCTCTGCTTTGATTTAAAGATTGTTGGACACAAGCAGCATCCATCCAACTTAAGAGGGTTGGGGTACACATACAGTATGTATGCAACAGTTCTTAGAACTACTAATTTTATTAAATTGAGCATTTTGTGTAGAATCATTACCTCTAAACAAATTAAAAGTTCATATAAGTTCCAGGTGATGGTAATGAAATAGAAAGAATGCCAAGAGAGGGATGAATACCTTTGCTATATGCCCTGACACAATATGAAACCTCAGTTAAGGTTTGTCCAAACCAAACAAAATAACTAATAACTATAGTGATGACTTCAAAAAGGTGCTTGTAAATATCGCTCTCATTCACGTGAATGATGAACTCCACGCCACAATGATTGTGGCAAACCATGTAGTTTGGTTTAATGTCCAGATGAACAAGGAAAACAATGACAGCCAATCAAAATATAGCAGGAATAACACACTCATTAAAAAAGATGGACAGCTCCAAGACTGTTCTGTCACCATCGTTAGTCAGATTATATTTTTAAATATACTTGTACATAAAGCTTCGACTTATGTGTTTAGTAATTGCACTTGTTTGCTCAGTCTCATTGTAGCTGGAGTCCTCCGTTGCTAACACGCTTAATATCATTTCCAAGCCACAGCTGGTAATTACATCCAATAGGAGGAGATACTAAAGTGTCTGAGTCTTTGTCTGTGATGTGTGTGTGAAATGGACCACAGATCTAAATCCAGTTACTGAAGTCCTCGAGGGCCTCGCTCACAGAGCTGATTGAGGCTAATTCCACTCTTCTCTGTTTCTTGGATAATCACATCTCAATTCTCTCAAACCTTTTCATTTTGCTCTGCTTTTTTTTCTGTCTTTGTGCTTCTTTTTCACTTGCTCTTTTAATCCCTTTATATCAAAGACAAATTTCTGTCCAATTAGGGTGCATTCAATGACAGAATGACAGGTTCTTGTCAAACAAAAAAAAAGAGAGAAGCTGTTCTCTGACTGTCACTGGTTTTGTGTGTCTCCTTTTTTATTTTTTCCTTTTTCTTGACTAAGGGCAGAGACGTTTATGGGAGGCTGTGAAAAGGAGGAAAGCCAAGCGCAAGTCCTGGATGAGCAAGGTGACAGACATTTGTTTATTATTGTCCGAGTATTTATCGCGGGACAGAACTTTAAATGGCTTTGGCTTCACTAAATCTGTTGGGTTGAGGTGGATCTGCACAGACAGGCAAGTTTGAGTGTTTTAGAATTTGCTGCTTTCAAAGAAATCTTCTGTGAATCAGCAAGTTTCTCCCTCAAGGAGACAGATCTTTACTAGTCTGCCTGCTTAAAATAAAATCCAAAAGAATACTAAAAGGGGAGAATTGACACAAGCTCACATAAGTACTGAAAGGGGACTAAAAGGTGGTTTGTTGGCTGTGTGTAGTTTACCATCTATAATTACACCTGTCTGTTTCCGCCTCTGGCACCATCCTCACAGTAATCTGCTTCCTCAGCCTGTTGTGTATATTTGCGCGCGTGTGTGTGTGTGCTGCTCTGTCAGTGCCAGAAATGACTTAAAAGCGACTGACCACAGGGAGGTGGTGTGTTTAAAAAGGTCTGCTGCGTTACATCACGTCTGGTTCAGTGTGAATGCAACACCACCGCTACTGTTTATATCCAGCCAGGCAAACACGCGTGGCACTGACGGTTTGTTGGCGCTTTTCTTTCACCGGTGACACAATCTCTGAGAGTTTATTCATGAGCTCACATTTTCAGAATTTACTTATACGTCCATACAAGCGATTAAAAACCCATATGGATCATTTTCAGGAAGTGTTTTTATGCATTCTAGTGTTGGTAAACTATGTTATTCACACCATCTAAATATTTTCCTTCACATTGTGTGGGTTTATATGTGAGGCTATGGGACATATACACTCATACACACACACACACACTGAATATGACAAATACATCCAGAAACACTTAATCCAGTGCTGCTCCCTAAATCATTCCTGCAGTGATCTCAGTTCAAGACAGGAAACGTCTGCATTTGTCTTTCAGTTTGTGTGTTTTGACTAATTTGTTCAGTAGATTTAAAGTCTCCCTCTGTTTGAATTAGTGTTGGCTTACTGGAGTGCATTAGTCTCCAACTAATCTTTCATGCCATCTAGTTTATTTTACGACTATATTTATCTTCCCAGGATGTTTCAGTCTGCAGAGCTAAGGCAGCCTTCTTAAAATGCC
>NC_051449.1:19276709-19323003 GCF_001649575.2 Kryptolebias marmoratus | reverse complement strand
AAAAAAAAAAAAAAAAACAAAAAAAAAAACAAAACGATGAGATAATGATGATTAAATTGAACAGGCAAAAAATGAAGTTTAAAATGAGCTTTAAGGATATGGGAAGGGATGCACTTAAAGGAATAGTGGAGCTATATTGAAGTGGGTTTTGGTGTAGACGTTATAAATGCTTATTATCGTACCTGTTGTAAGTAGTCTTTTGAACAGCCTCACTTTGGATAAATAGAAGCTAAATCCAACAGGATGAAAAGCTAATGGCTAGTCCAAACTCTGCCGAGACCTGAGTGGATTGAAAACTTTGGAGATTGGAACTGTATTAGGACAGCAGCAATCTGCCTATGACTAGCCATTACCTTGTCAGTCCTGTTGAACGTAAACGATTTCTCCACACTGAAGCCGTTCAAGAAGCTATCTACAACAGGTAAGATAACTTTTACACAAAACAGCACTTCAAAATGGCCAAATTATTCCTTTTAGGTTTGAAAAATCTAATTTAGGCTCCATGTTTAAGGGCCAAGTTTACACTATCATGCTATAGTTCTTAGGGGTCAGTATGTGCTGGGATTTTATGATTTATAGTCAAAATATGGATTAATTTATGAAGAAGTCATGTCTCAACTCAGAGGTGAGAGCCACTTTATATTTAAGCAGTTTGGTTGTGTTAAAACCGAGTCTGAGTCCTTTTAGTTTGGTTTATTTAACCTGGTCTGAAATCTAATACAGTCCCTAGAGGACAAATCTCCAGCAAATCAGAGGTCAGAACACAGCTCATTGTTGTACGGTTTAGAAACCTACTTTTACACACTTCCTGATTGTTTCAGTCCTTTGTGTTTGGTTGGGTGGTGAATACCTCATTTGTTTCTGGAATGTGACACACTCAGAACACCGATTTATGCCTGATTTAGAACTAAATCTGTGACTCGTGTGTGTGTGTGTGTGTGTGCGTGCACAAGGTGAGGAAATGGCTTTCTGTTTTGTTGTTTGTAAGTAAAAGAATCTGAACTTGTTTCTCCTCCTGACACAACATGGACACATAAAGAGCAGCACTGTGTACCTGAAGGGTAAATGATGCTTCGACAGTAGATTTAGTCTTGTAATGGTTGGTGTGTAGACCATTAAAAACGACACTTCCATAAGAAAATGCATTTTTCATTTTTTGTTTTGTTTCTCTGCTTTTCTCCAGGTGTTTAGTGGGAAGCGTCCAGATGGAGAGTTCCCTCAGCAGGGCCAACCGACCTCCTCGTTTCGCAAACTGTCTCTCACGCCTCCCCTTTGTCTGGGAGAAGGAGTCCTGTCCACGATGTCTGGTGGCAGCTCTCCGCTAGATGGGCAGCAGCAAGCCCTGACCTGCCTCATCCCCGAGAAGGACCTGACGCTGTTCGAGAAGCTTGGCGACGGCTCCTTCGGCGTGGTGAAGAGAGGAGAGTGGGTGACACCTGCAGGGAAGGTGGTGAGGAGGCACATGTATTTAGTTGTCTGAAGTTGTCGCTGTGAGATAAAAACGAAAGCTTTCAGGGAGTTTTAATTTGTTTCTGGAAATTGTTCTCATGTTTTAGCTGAATGTGGCCGTGAAGTGCCTGAAGACGGATGTGCTCAGCCAGCCCGATGCTTTGGAAGATTTCATTTGTGAGGTCAATGCCATGCACTCCCTGGACCACCAGAACCTCATTCGCCTCTATGGTGTGGTGCTCACACACCCAATGAAGATGGTAGTGGACACAGAAATGCACACACACAGGGAGGGAGACATGACCGTAATAAAGGCAGCACAGTTACTTGTAGACTTAATAACCATATACTGTACAAAAACAACTTCCAAAAAGTTCACATAATCTGATTTTCCTTTTCAAATCACATATTTTCTTCCCTGCCTTTTGCTTTTTTTTTACCCGTCTTTCTCTTTTTACTCATTTCTTGTCTCTGTGTGTCTTGCAGGTGACCGAGCTGGCTCCTCTGGGTTCTCTGCTGGATCGTCTGCGATGCGTTAATCCACAGGGCCCAGTGCTGATCCACACTCTGTGTCAGTATGCCGTGCAGGTAGCCAGCGGCATGGCTTACCTGGAACAGAGGAGGTTTATCCACAGGGACCTGGCAGCAAGGTAGAGGTTTTTTTTTTTTAAGAGCAGGTCAACAAAATGTCCTACTGTTCATATCCAGGAATTGTTTAATTAGTGTAACTTTTATTTTACCTCCATTTCTCCTTCAAAATGAGTCCTGAGATACATGTCTGTTTACAAAATCAGAGTTTAAAAAATATTAGCTGTTATATTCTTATATTTTATCAGAATACACTCATCATAAATCATTAGGATGTAGAACCCTGTTTTAAAAGAGTCAAATTTTTAATTTTTAACAACATCATCCTCTTCTGTTTAGGAACATCCTGCTGGCCTCTAAACAGAAAGTGAAGATCGGGGACTTTGGCCTGATGAGGGCGCTGCCTAACAACGATGAACACTATGTCATGCAGGAGCATCGCAAGGTGCCCTTTGCATGGTGGGTGGACGGATATTTAAATGTGCTTAACTGATTAACATCTGAAATTACTGACCCTTTTTTTTATTATTTATTTTGTCAGTGAAGCAAAATAGTCTCAACCACCTTCGATAAGCTCCTTTTTTGTCTTTCACTCTTTCCCAGTTTTCTTTATATCTATATATTGCAGATAAAAGCTTGATGTATGGTAGTTTGCTTCGTGTCCTGTTGCAGGTGCGCTCCTGAGAGTCTGAAGACGAGAACGTTCTCTCACGCTACAGACACGTGGATGTTTGGAGTCACTCTTTGGGAGATGTTCACACATGGACAGGAGCCATGGCTGGGCCTTAATGGTAGCCAGGTTAGCCCACAAACAATTAACCCATAAAGACATGTGCACAGAAACAGGAATGTCTCCCAAGTTTAAAAAAATGCAACATTTATCTCCATCTTCTCTTTTGTGTGAATCAAAACCAGATTCTTCATAAAATTGATAAAGAAGGTGAAAGGCTCCCCAAGCCAGAGGACTGTCCACAAGATATCTATAATGTTATCCTGCAGTGTTGGGCTCAGAAACCAGATGACAGACCCACTTTTGTTGCCCTTCGTGAGTTCCTTCTAGAGGTGAGTAGTTCAGTGCACCAGAGAAGTCAATCTAAGGTGATGAATATGTTTGTCTCTGAGCTTTACTCCTCTGAACCGCTGAGGAAGCTGTGTTAATGGCACATAAACAAATAAATGATACTAATTCTAACTCATTTTCGAACATAGACGCTTGCTTTCTCTGCTCAAAATGAACTACTGGCTCCATCTAGTGGTCAATAGAACCATTACACATTGTTGTAGAAATTTTCTTTGTTAAATGTGTTTCATATTATCTAATTTGTTTGTTTTTTCAGTCCATGCCCACAGACATGTGTGCTCTACAAGACTTTAACGAGCCTGACAAACTCCAGATCCAGATGAATGATGTCATCACCATCATAGAGGGAAGGTGGGTGTAGACGTTTTAGACTAGTACCTTTTACTGCTGAACAGTAAAGATAGCATGCTGTATGACTGCAAGTATCATAGATCACCCAGTATGAAGACATGCTGTTAATTGATGACTCTAATGTGCTTTGTGAATGTGACATGCAAACCTTATGTAAACCTAAAAAGAAACTACAACTTTTTACCTCCTTATTTTGTTACAAAGCAACATTCTGCTTGGAAAATTTGTTCACGTGTGTTACTTTGACAAGTGCCGCAGACAGTGGCTTTAGAAAGTGTTCAAACCCACTTCACTGTTTTTGCAGCTTGTTTTGTAATGTAGCCAGATTCTATTGAGGATATTTCTGTACTTTCTATTCACCTTGTTCTTAATCCTGATAAGTGTCATTCCCTGCTGCTGAAAAACACTCATACAGCATGATGCTGCCACCACTATACCTCACTGTGGGGATAGTGTTGCGCCAGTGATGAGCAGTGCCATATTTTTTTTCTTTTAGAACATTTAGAATTGAGGCAAAATGCATTAATCTTGGTTTCATCAGACCAGAAAATCTTGTTTCTCACGGTCTAAGAGTCCTTCTACCAGCTTTCAGGTGTTCACTGAGGAGAGGCTTCTGTTCAGCCACTCTCTCATAAAACCCATATCAGTGGAGGTCTACAGGGGTCTAAATATTTTTCTGAAGCCAACTGTTAACCTTGTAGCAGACCAGTCATATTATTTTATTATTCAGTTTATTCATTTTCATTTTAAAAACAAAACATTCACATACAAAAAAAAAAAAAAATGTGGCACCAGTATTTCCATATAGTTAACATCACAATTAACCTAATTAATTACCACTTACACACTTTTCAGGGCTGAGAATTACTGGTGGCGAGGTCAAAACAAGCGTACCCTGAAGGTTGGACCGTTCCCCAGGAACGTGGTGACGTCTGTTGCAGGGCTGTCGGCGCACGACATCAGCAGGCCTCTTAAAAACAGCTTCATCCACACGGGTCACGGAGACACAAACCCTCAGCGCTGCTGGGGCTTCCCAGACCGGATCGATGAGTAAGAAACACCTTTGACTTATCACGTTTGAATCTGAATTTAGGAACTATTTGGATGTAAAATGCCAGCAAAACGTTGCTTTAACTTGTATGAGAAATTTAGAGACGTGTTTATTCAAATCAGATTACTTTTCTTTACTCACCAACAGATGGCGCTAGTATGCTATTAAATTAAACTGCTTGTTCTGACCAAGTCAACATACTGATGTTTACTGTAAGTGTTTCTTGTCCTTCCAGCTTATACCTCGGGAATCCCATGGATCCTCCTGATGTTTTGAATTTCGAACGCAGTGCTACTCAGCCCACACAGCTTCCAGGACGAGCCAGAAGTGGGTTAAAGTCAAACACGTTCTTCCAATTTGTGTTTACCCAGACAGTGAAAGGGCAGGAATACAAATACACTCCAACTTAAAATTTTAGTAATAAATGAACCTTTTTATATGACAACAACATTCTTTGCTGTAAGTTCCACATTTGCTCCTTTGCTCAAACGGTTAACCTTCACCATGGTCACACATTTGAAACAGTGGGTTGTGTGATTCAGTTTGAAGGTTGTGACAGTGAAACTCTTTCTGTTCAGCTTGCTTTTCTCTTTGCTTAACAAACCTTTCAAATGCATTCTGACATTTGCTTGTTTACTTTCTGTTCTTATGGTCTTTGCTGCTACTAGTTTCCCTCTCCTTTTTTTTGTTTCTTGTGCGGCGGTGGTGTCTGTTTTTATTTTTGCAGAGGAGCCTCCTCCCCGGCCTCCTCAGCCAGCAGTGTTATTCAAGAGTAAGTCTGGTTTCTCTGAGCAGCTTCTTATCCCCTGTTCCTGTCCTCTGTGTTCACTCTTAGCTCCACTTCTCAAAGGTACATCGCGCATTTCTTCATTTTCTCCTTTGCAGCATCTCTGCACGTACTTCCTTTTTCTTAAAATTGTTATTTTCCATCTCGCCGCCTCACCTAACAGATGTGCAGTGTCTGCTTTACAGGGGGTTGCAGAAGTATTCACGTCCTTTCTACTTTTTGTTCGATACAACCTTCAATTTAAATGGATTTTTAATTAGATTATAATTATAATGCTTTCAAAACTTGTTTCAAAAAAATTCTAAAAAATATTTAAAACCTAAAAGTGGTGTGTGCATATGCCTTAACACCTTTTGCATTAAAGCCTCAACCATTAAATTCAGGGAGTTACAAAAATGTCCTAGACCATTAAATCCATTATTAGAAGATAAAAAAATGGCCTGCTCAGAGGGTAATCCACCAAAACTCAGACTGGGTAAGAAGAATCAGAAAAACAACTACTGTAACAGGGCAAAGATAACCCTGATGGAGCTGGGCAGCTCTTCAGTAGAGAAGAGACCATCTGTCCATAGGAGCTGGGCTTCATGGAAGAGAAACCAGAAAAAAGAAATAGGTTTCAAGACTCCCCAACTATGAAGATGGTTCTGTGATCAGATGAGACTAAAATGAAACCTTTTGGCCATCAAAGGCAACATCATATTTGGAACAAACCTAACACCCCTCATCACGCTGAGAACACCATTCCCTCAGTGAAGCATGGTGTTGGCAGCATCATGCTGTGGGGATGTTTTTCAACAGCAGTAACTAAGAAACAGGTTAGAGTCAAAGGACAAATGAAGCAAAATGTAGAGAACTTCTGAGACAACCTGTTTGAGTCTGGGACGGAGATTCACCTTAGAGCAGGATAATGAGCCTACACACTCTGCTGAAGACACACTCCACTGGTTTAAGGAGGGGAATTATGTCCTAGAATGACCCAGTCAAAGCCCAGACCTCAATCCAACTGAGAATCTCTTGTTTAATTTTAAGGTTGTTAGACACAAGCAGCACCCATCTAACCTGAAGGAGCTGCAGCGGTTGAGTCATGAAGAAAGGGCAGAAATTTCATTGGTTAGTTGTACCAAGCTGAGGGAGACAAACCTAAAAAGATTTTCTGCTCTAATTACAGTAAAAGCACCAAGGGTGTGTGTGGATACATTTGTAACCTCCTGTAAACTACTCATCATTAGGCTTTCTGGAACAGTGCATGTGTTGTATTTGTGGTCCTTAAGGCCCCATGATGTCTTTTATTCTTGAAACGTTTGGTAATGAAATAGTGAATCTATTACGTTCTCATCAACAGAACCTTGCTATGATCCAGTAAGTGAAGATGAAGATCTGACCTCTGCAGCACTAAAGAGGTTATCGCTAAGAAAAGCCAGCTCACTCAAAGGCCTCAAGCTCAAACCTGCTGCTTGGGTCTCTGGTTCCAAACAGGGTGGTGGCAGGACTTCAGGCTCAGGCCACACCCCCTGCAGTGAGGTGTCTCTTATTGACTTTGGGGAGGAATTCCCCTCATCCACACTCTCCCCCTCCCCTGTGGTTGAAAATCAGCTTCCTGTGCTGGCCAAGCTAGCTTTGGAAGGAAAAAACATCCTGGACAAGACCCCCCCTCAGAGCCCATCTACAGCACTGCCTCGACCCCTTCACCCAACTCCTGTAGTGGATTGGGACGCTCGGCCATTACCCCCACCCCCCGCCTACGATGATGTAGCCCAAGATGAAGATGATATGGAGGTATGATAACCCAAACACTTTATGCAAAACATGATTGCAATTCTTTCACCTAAATCTGAAGTAAGACTTGCTGAATTTCTCAATCATCTTTCCCCACTAAGGTGAGCTCCATCAACAGCTCAGGGCAGCAACTTGAAGATGAAATGAGTGCTGTCCATTGTGTCGATGGAGCTCTCTCTTCAGGACACAAGATTGAGGGTGAAGCTGTCATTTCAATGTGGCCAGACAAGCCAGTTCTTGAGGACAACCTTTTTCTTCCCAGCAAGCAGAATCAGGATGTGTCTTCCTCTTTCTCCCAGTCTGTGGAAATCTTCCAAGAACTCCAACAAGAGTGCATGAGGAGGCTCAATGTCCCTACCGGAAGAGCTCATCAGTCATCCTCGCCATCCCAAATCTCTGCACCAAGTCCTCAGACTTTTCAGAACGCACAGGACGGGCAGCAGAGTTTCTTCTCCACCAGTGAGGACAAACCTCAGATCCCCCCACGTGTCCCCATCCCCCCTCGCCCCATAAAGAGGAGTGACTACACATCTAGCCGCTGGTCAAGGGACCTTTCTGTTTCTCCAGTGCCAGTTGAAACCAAAGAAACTCTTTCAGTCCTGGATGGACCACCTCAGATCCCTCCTAGAGACCCTTTGTCTCAGCCGGGCTCCAGGACTCCAAGTCCCATTTGTCTGGTGGGATCCACTCAACAGAGACCCTACTCTGTTAGCCCCTCTGCCCTGCAGGCTTCACTTACTCCCTGCCCCTCCGCACACACCTACAGCTCCTACCTCTCCACCTCTCCAGGTAAACCCATGCCCACCACACACAGTTTTGCCTCAGATCCTAAATATACTGCACCCAAAGTGATTCAGGCGCAGGAGAAGAACTCGGCCAGCAAAGGCCCCTGTATCCTGCCCATCGTCCGTGACGGGCAGAAGGTCAGTAACACACATTACTACCTTCTGCCAGAGAGGCCTCCTTACCTTGATCGATTTGAACGTTTCTTCAGGGAGGCAGAGAGCCTCCCCACCACCGATGTAGAGAAGAGGCACGTACAACAGGCTAATATGGCCACTGTGAGACCAATGGTAGTCAACACCCAAACAGTCCAGGGACACATCCAGGGACACATCCAGGGGCACGGGCTCGTCCAGCCAGGGGAGCTAAAGGCTAATTTTTCCTCTAATAATAACATCCATCTGAGTGGACCATGGTCAGGGATGAAGACATCAGTTAGTCTCCCTCGTGTGTGTTCAGACGGGCTGACAGCGACGGAGGTCACTACTTCCTGTCCCACGACAGACAGTGGAGGACATTCACTTGACAGAGTCAAAATGGTATGCTTAGTTATTTTCATCCTGTTGCAAACACACATATATTATTATATATAAAAGGTGGTGGAAGATTATATCTATTACATTGATGATTCACTTTTTGAGATTCTTTGAAAGTGGGAGAGTTTCTCTGCTATTTATAGTTGAACTTATGTTTTCTTTAATGCTATAGGGATTCATTTTTGTAAGTTGGGTCAAAGTCACTGACCTTAACCATCATAAATGTGAAAGCATGGGTATTTTGGACCTTTCTCATGTTAAAACCTAAAATAGGTTGAATTTTACTGATTTATGAAGGAGTCAAAAAGACTTAAATATGATCTGCATTAATAATAAATAAAACTTTAATTGGTTACAGGTATGCACATCAACTACGGCCCTGCATGCCAAGGTTTTCAACAAAGATCTTGTGCAATATGTTAGTTTTCAAAGACTGTGTTTTGGATAACTCTCAGCTACTACTGGATCTAACTTTAGATCAATATCTGTAAAACTGAATGAGTTATAGCTCTTTTTTTTGTTTGTTGGGGTTGATTAGCTGTAGAGGCCATCTTGAATCAGGTTGAGTCCAAGAATTATTCAGTTGTAGATGTACATCCAGGGATTTCATATAAATCCATCCATTGGTTAATGAGATATTTTGAGTAAGTGATAATGAATTTTTATTAAACGGTTTGTTTGATTGTTCTTCATTGAAACTTTTATTTTCTGGGTCGACAGTTCACACAAATGTTGTATGTACAAAATCTGTAAGAAAAGCTATAGATGTCGGTGTGTTTTAGGCTTTCTGTTGGTTAAAAAGAAAGTGTGAACAGTTTGTAAATAATGGTTAAAAATGTTTATTTTATTTCATTATCAAACCTGAAATTCCAGATAAGTTTAAAACACTAGCAGACACTTTAATTTTCCATTTTCAAAGCCTTCTTTTTTAATATAATCACTCTTTTGGTGTGTTAAAAACCCCAAATTGTTTGCAGTAAAATTGCTTTAATAGACTTGATTGATTTCTTCATGCTGGCTGAATAATTCTGACAAAAACTGAGTCTGACAGACCTGAAATCAGAGGCGTCAGGAGCCACTAAAGGCTGTCCATTGATCAGGTGCTTTTTGCTGCAGATTCAGAGGCATTTGGTCAAACACGACGAGGGAGGAATCGGGTGAGAATTTGAATAATTTATCAGCTGCACAGCAGTAGAGATCAATGCAGGACAGACCCATGCACCAGTCACTTAATGGATGTAGTTTCTGCAGGGTGGCTGATACATGGTATCACTGCACAAGCAAGAAAACATTGTTGGATGTGATCAAAACAACTGGAAGCGATTTGATTATTAAAACTCAGTTTATTTAGGCAAAGAGCTGCTCTGCTCCTGATCAGTTTGACTCTTAGGAGCTTTCAGGTAAAGCTAGTTGATTTGTTGTTGGTTTTACGATTTCCTCAAGTCTATACAGATGGTTTCATCCAATGAAAAGAAGCTCCGAATCAAATCTGATCATGTTGTATGGTTTTTAGGTGCAGGAAGCCGTTCATGGTGTGACAATAGAGGAGTGTCAAGCTGCCCTCCAGAACCACAGCTGGGATGTCCAGAAAGCTGTGAATTATCTAAAGGTGAGAGCATTTTCTATTGTCATTATGGGAAATGTCAATTACTGCAGCCGCTTGAAGTGAGATTCATTCATTTCTCTCGCTCACAGGGATTTGCTTTGTATTCACAACAATACTCACACATTGATATTGTGATGAAAGTGAATTTTAGTTATATTGTGTAACCCTGTACAACAGTAGTTTTCTTGCAGGGAAGCCTAAACATGTCCAATAAGCTAACAAAATATTAATAGATCAATAAGTAAAAGTTCTAATTAGGTTTTTCAGTCAGTTAATAAAATAGTTTTTTCCCCCCTCAATTTAGCTCAAATCAAAAAAGAAGTTAAATTGGTTTTACTTTTTGCATACACCGTATATATTTATGTTCTGCTTGTTTAATCATTTATTGATCTGGATTTTGACAGGCCATATTACCAGTTTTCCTCATCCCTGTAAAGGCAAAGGCAGGTCCAGACATGATTGGTTCAAGTCGTGTGTGTGGGGGTGTGCCTGTGTGTGTGTGTGTGTGTCACCAGTAGGCCTTGAAGGGCTGTCCATGGAAAAACCAATAACAATGAGAATATCCACACTGTTGGGGCGTAACATTCTGTAAACGGTGAGGACAAGCATGCACTACACACCCCAGCTGTGTCCAGAAATGTATTTCCTCGTAAATGTTTTTTGATGACCTGCTACTGCTCGACGCTGTGCAAAGAAAAACGACTAAAGAAATTTTACACACTGAAGTTTCAAGAGCTGTTGAATTTCGAGAACTTTTTTTTTTCCTGCTTTTATGTGCAACAGCATCAGTTTGATGACGTCTGGCAATTGTCAAAACACTCAGTAAAGAACACACTTATACCGGCTCTTCCTAGTGTCTCATTTCATCCTTTGTGGTGTGTTATCAGTCTGTCACACTAAGTGAACATTTTATAGGTGCAAGGCAAGTAGAAGTGTGTCCTACTTTGTCCATTACCTCACATAAAAGACAAACTAAAAACTTTAAAGGGATAGTTTAGCTATTTTGAAGTGTGTTCCTGTGTAAAAGGTAAAATTGGCAATATCTTACCTGTTGTAGGTAGTGAATGACCTCATTTTGGAAAAATAGAGCTTCGGTTCGACAGGTCTCGTCCAAATGCAGCTAAGACCAAAATGGATTTTCTAGGGGTTTATCTAAACATTATTTTATAAATGTACACAACTGTCCGTTTCACATTACATAGTTATTTGCAAAGAATAGTTTCTAAGTGTCTCATTTGGGCTAGCTCATCTGTCCTGTCAGAATTCAAAGAGCCATCTACAACAAGTAAAACATCAACTTTTCATAACTTTTCCATTGAACCCCACTTCAAAATGGCCAAACTGTCCATTTAAGTGTTATTAAGGATGTATTTTTTTTCTAAAGATTAGACAAATAAGGAATAATAAGTTTTATATGAATTTAGTCTTGGAGGTGTCACTCTTTCTGCACCACAAAAGAGATAACATGATTCTCTATGTTTTGATTGGCTGTCAGTTTTTATTGTTCCTCAAATTGCTCTGAAAATGATCCCAAAGATGTTGTTTGCCACCATCAGACTCATACAGAAGTAATGTGGACTCTGTCGTCTACTCATCTCACACATGCGGGTACAGAAAGTGATTCTGAAACAACAGACTGCACTGAAGGCAGCTGTATAAACCAAGTATGTCTGTATGTCTCAAAGTAAACTGGGTAATAAAAGAGTTTATGAATCCAGTCAATCAAAACAACAAAAGGATTCTTTGAGACAGACTTCACAACATCTCAGCTCAGACCGACAGGATATAACATCTTAATGGACATCATTAAAATCTGATAAATGTAGTTTGTACCTTATAGATTTATATCCAGGAGAGCTTTGTTGATACTTATGGAAAGATTTCCAACATTGCTGCCGCAGTAAATCAGCTATAAATAAATAAATAAAAAAATCCCATGTCTTTGGTGGCCTTTTAAACACAGACCTGAATGGCTGTGTTTGAATTGGCTGCTGCAGGATGGGAGGTGTGTTTGGACCACAGGGAGCACTTCAGTGCTCCTTGATAATGGCAGTGAGGGCCCTGAGAGGAGAGAAAAGCAAACCAGAGAGCTCAGATTTCATCTAAGTAACACGAGAACAGGAAGCTGAGCTCTTATAGCTTTCTGCTCACTGTCTCTCTTAGAAAAGAATCGATGGAGTGTGTCGATGCTTTGTGTAAAGAGCAGTGATTTGATGTGTTTTCTGTCTCTGCAGGTGGAGCAGCTGTTCTGTTTGGGTCTGAGGAGCCGGGCCGAATGTTTAAAGCTGCTGGAGATGTGTGATTGGAACCTGGAGCTGGCCAGCACTCAAATGTTAGACAATTATGGATCCACAACAAAACAAAGGTACTGAACTCTGTGTAATTAAATGTTATTTTTAAGAGCTGCCCTGTCACATTCCTGGTTAGATCGAGTAATAATCTATTTTGTGTTCATACAGCAACCTGTCTTTAATTTCCGTTCTTATCAGATTTAACTTGACATCTGGGGAAATAATGTCACTTGAATATTTCTGAGCATCGTCTCTGTAAAATGAGTTCCCTCCCTCCTGACCCCGTTCATTTGGCTGACATGTTTTCATCATTTCTGCTTTCGCAAAACGCACCGTTAAAATCGACTTTCTGGTTGAGCTGTTGGATATTTTCCAGGTGCCGCGTGTTTTTGTTTGCGCTACATTTACAGACATGCAACAGTATGATGCAATGTTGTGCTGTTAATGAGGCTGAGGCTGTATCTGGCTGCTGCGTGCGGCAACCTCTCTCGTTACCGTAGAATAGAAGTGGGATGTTTACTTTAAATGTATATATTTTAAGTGTTTGCAAAGCTTGAACAGCCCTGATTTTGCTGCACAATAAGCGTTCATGTGAAAGCAGCAGCTCAATGTAGGGGGTGCGGCTGATAATAAATTCTCTCCTCGTTAGTCTTATTGCACTGAAACAACCGGGCCAATCAGAGTGATTTACGTTGTCAGCAGCACAACGGGAACAATGCTTCTACTGTATTATCATCAACCCGCAGAGGCGGGTAAAGACCAGATCATTTTTAGTGTTCTGATAAGTAAATGTATAATGAAATGGCAAGTAATAAAACCTAGAATTGAAGAGGGTGGGCTGTTCCTTTTCCCATGATTGTATCAAACAAGGAGAAAAAAAAACACTCATTGAGAAAGCTACTAGTGCTAATCATTACTGCACGTCGTCCTGTTGCCACAGATGTAAAACCCTTTCTGTGTGTCCCACGTATCTCACCTCAAAAGTGCAAAATTTCCTAAAAGACTATATGAAAGTCAGCGAAAGTAATCCAGGAGGATTAATCACCTCATCTCATGTAGTTCTCATCCTAAAATAGATCTAATCTTATATTTGCAGATGGTGACAGAAATCTGAAGGTGGGGAAGTTCTGATTGGACTTTTCATCCTCGGTAAAACATCATCAGACGGAGGATCTTCTCTCGACCCGCTCTGTTTGAGGCTTCTCTCCTTCAAACAGAAGATTTTACTTTGAGAAATGAAGACACGAGCACAAGTTTGGCGAACTTCGATAAGTCCCTATTTGCCATAGGTACGGACATGTGGTCAGAAAAATAAAGACTTTGGGTCATAGTTTGACTTCCGTTTGAAAGTTATGTGACAAAGAAATTGTATCCCACCATCCACCAGCCAGGGTGGAAAAAACTCTGCTCATAAGGTACAAAATCAAACAAATACACGTTCAGTTGAATAAAAATTGAATCACCCTGTGAGCAAAGTCAGCAAGGAACTTCAGTTCTATCCAGAACACATCCACTTAAATAAATGTGAGCCTCATCTGTTGGCAGCTGTATCATCACTTACAGGCAATTAGTTTCAAGGAACTATACAGAGCTTCTGACGCATGCAAGCACAATAAAATCTATCTAATTGGCTGTTAAAGCAGGATTTTCCTGGAAATAATTTTAGCCATTGAGAGTGGTGAAGAGGTGAGAGTCATATGCTGCTAGGCTGGGGAGGAGGTGCAAACATATACAGTAAATTTAAAAAAAGAAATGATCACAGCTGCAAAGGAAATGGGTTTCTAGCAAAAAAAAAAGGGGGTTAGTTTGGAGAATCCACTGGCTGCAATGCAGTGCTTCACTCGTTGAGCTAAAAGAAGATTCCAGAAAAGTCCCACAAAACTAGAAAATTTAGGTTTAAGACATATAAGTAAGAATAACGTCCTCTTTAAAGAGGCATGTACGTTTCTGTTATTGTGCAGTTATGTTAAATATTACATATTTTTTTAATTGCTTAAAAAAAGAGGACTTTTGAGTCCATTATAGGTCACAGCATTTTTAATTTGATCATTGGAAAGTTCCCGCATTTCCTTATTTGGTCCCTCTAAGCACTTTGTCCTCAGAGAACTCCCCCAGCATCAGCTGAAAATGCACCCCGACCACATGGACAGCAACTAACAGACAAGTGAAATTTCCTCCTAAATCATCACTCCATACCACAACTGGGATGGTTTTGTCAGCATCTTTCTGGGAAATCATTTCAAACCGAGAGGACGGGTATTCTCACTGCTCGATGAGACGATGCTTCTTTTATTTATTTTTTTTCCAGTTTGTGTTGTCGTTGCGGGGTGAGTCAACATATGGGAGACTTTATTTTTCTTCCAGACACGCTTAGTGAGTTTGAGCTGAACGGGAAGGAAGGGGAAACAAAAGGCTTTACTGGAAACCCTCCACGTCTTTAGGAATTGAGAAAAAGTGGTGTTTGATTTATGATGTGTTTGGATATGTGAGTGGGATCACGCAGATGCCTTGTGTACAACCAACCCATCTGTGTGTTTGTGAAATGGAAGGTCACGTGACTCGGGGAAGCCTGTCTGAGAAGAGACTGCACATGGCAAACTAAAAGGCTGACTAGGGGGGGGGGAAAGAAGCTTTGGAATATGTTTTTAAAGGAAGAACTGGGCCTGATTAAGAGTGACATCTCAATTCTTTCCCATCTGAGTAACAGAGCTGCCATAAAATCCACAGCCTATTCATCCAGTAGTTTATAAATCCTTTTTTTTTTTTAATCATCTGCCTGAGTGAACTGTAAAGAAAACTGTTTTCAGCGTTAGACGTTAACTGAGTTTGCCTTCACAGAATGAGAACGTTATCCTTAAAGTTTCTGAAGTGGGGTTCTGTGGAAAGGTTATGAACAAATAATATCTTACCTGTTGTAGATAGCTCTTTGAGCAACCTCAGTTTGAAGAAATAGTTTAATTCTGACCAGATTAACGAGCTAATGGCTAGTCCAAGGAGTGCCAAGACCAAAGTGGATTACTGCTGTTTTGAAACAACTCAGAAATGTCAGTACTTTACATGAATGTTATTTTAAAGGCCTTCACACAGGTCTATCCACCTGCGCCTGCAGAGATATCCTAATATTGGTGCAGGATGGACTGGACTGCTATGACATTTTTTAGATTGTGCTTGTTTTAAGACGACAGCAGCCCTCTTTGTTCTTGGCCCCTCCCGGACTGACTATTAGTGTGTCAGTCTAATAAAGCGGTCAAATTAAACAAATTTTTAGTTCTGATTTTTTGCCCCAAACGACCATAAAAACAGCATAATCAAAAAGAAGGAAAAAAAAAAGATTGTTAGAAATATTTTGCCCCAATCATCTTTGCCAGCGAGCTTCATTCTTGCACCGCCTCCTGATTTGAGCTGCAGCAAGTTAGAAAGGACAGACTTGTAATACAACAATATGCCACCATATTTAATGTAATATTTATGAAGTAGGCCCATTAAGTACATTTTAAATTCACACATTAGGAAGTTTTATTTTACAAAATGACTGATGTTTGTTTTTAAATGACTTGAGTCCTACAGGGAGATTTTTAAGCACTTTACTGAGTATTGGAGGTTCTGTTGGACTGAAACATTTTGCTGTAGTTTGTTTGAAATTTGTCAATATCATTCTTTTATATTTTCCCATTTGATTAATAAAATTTCATTAATCCGCCAAATACGACAGGTGGGAAAAAAAAAAAGTAGTTTAGATCATTCAGAATATAATAACTTCTTCCTCATCTTCCTCTCCTTCTTTTTTTAAAGTGTGAATCTAATAAAAGAAAATATTAATACCATTCAAACTGGCCCTTTAATGACAAAGTCAGTGCTAGCTCTGCCATTTCCCCTTTTAAACTGATGGAGCGGTTGAAGAACCGGGTTCAGATGAGTGGATTTGCCTGTTCATGCCAAGCTGCTGTAGTTTCCTGTTAGGACTGAAACAAACCTTTGAAGTGTTTTGACTCATCTGGAGCAACTTTCTCCTGTTGTGATATTAGCAAACTGTTCCGTTCTGTGTAGATGTCTGTTAAGTTATTTTCTGCTGTTTTTCCTTCGACACGCCACCTTCCCGTCTTTTTCTAAGTATTTGCATCCCTGGATTTGTTTGATTTGATGCCTACTGTAAATTAGTTTCTGTTGTTTTTCTCCTACTGGCGTTGATGGGAAATTATAAATGCCGAATTTATAAATGTAATTTTTAATTAAAAAAAAAGGTATTTTTTACATGTTTTCCCCTTGTTGTTTCTTCTTAACGCCACACAATCTTTAGTAAAATGAAAGCCTATTATTATTATAATTGTTAATGTTAGACCCATCTGCAGAATCGCCACCTTCATGTGGTGGAGGGGTTTGAGTACACTGTGACCCTGGGGGCTATGTTGTCTTAGGCATCAGCCCCTGGTAGGGTCTCCCATGGCAAAGTGGCCTCAGGTGAGGGGTCATAGGTGTCAGGAGCGATTCAAAAACCTCAATGAACAAACACTATAACCGTTGTGTCCAATCCTGGTCCTGGAGGGCCCCTATCCTGCATGTTTTAGGTGTTTCTCTGCTGTGACACACCTGATTTGAATGACTGAGGGATTAACAGGCTTCTGTAGAACCTGAAGACCTGCTGAAGAGCAGGGAAACAACTAAAACATGCAGGATAGAGGCCCTCCAGGACCAGGATTGGACACGACTGCACTATAAGGATCAAGGTACCTTGCCCAGAAAAGGGGAATTCCCATAGGAGCCAGGCCAGGGGGTAGAGCTTGCCGATGAGTGCCTGGTGGTCAAGCCTTGGCTCCTGGGGTTCGGCTGGGCCAAGCCCAAGAAAGAAACAGGATGGGAATGTCGCCTCACTGGCTGGTAAGGAGTCTGAGCTTGTGTGAGAGGTACACCAGGGGTCTCCAATCCTGGTCCTCGAGGGCCACTATCCTGCACGTGTTACTTGTTTCCCTGCTCCAACACACCTGATTCAGTGATTAAATCACCTCCTCATGTTCTGCAGAAGTCTGTTAATCACCGATTGATTCAAATCAGGTGTGTTGGAGCAGAGAAACAAGTAAAACATGCTGGATAATGGCCCTCGAGGACCAGGATTGGAGACCACTGAACAAAACTATAAATGCAATACTTTTGTTTTTGCTCGCATTTTTCCATGAGCTGAACTTAAAGATCTAAGACTTTATCTATGTACAGAATAGACCACAATAAAAGGCCACTTTAAAATGTGCAGTTTTAGCACACAGCACAATGCCACAGATGTCGCAAGTTTGGAGGGAGAGAGCAACTGGCATGCTGACTGCAGGAATGTCCACCAGAGCTGTTGCCTGTGCATTGAATGTTCATTTCTCTACCATAACCCGTCTCTAAAGGCCTCAGAGAATTTGGCAGTACATCCAACTGGCCTCACAACTGCAGACCACTTGTAAAAACACCAGCCCAGGACCTCCACATCCAGAGTCGTCTGAGACCAGCCACTTGGATAGCAGCTGCAACAATCGGTTTGCAGAACTAAAGAATTTCTGTTCAAACTTTCAGAAACCGTCTCAGGGAAGCTCATCTGTGTGCTCGTCGGGGTCTCCACCTGACGGCAGTTTTGTCGTCGTCACTGACTTGAGTGAGCAAATGCTTACGTTGGAGAGGTGTTCTCTTTATGGATGAATTCTGGTTTTCGCTGTACAGGGCAGATGACCGACTGCGTGTATGGCTTTGTGTGGGTGAACGGTTTATGATGTCAACGATGTGAAGTGAGTGGCCTATAGTGGCGGTGGGGTTAGGGGGCGCCTGGGTTGCTTTTGATGGCTGCCCAATCCCTGTAGAACCAAACCAGAAGCTGTGTACGGATTCTTGGCACAAAGTCGAGCTCGTTCTCGGTGTGGGTTGGACTTCACCAGGGCTGTCCCTTGTCCCCGATCCTGTTTGTGGTCTTCATGGACAGGATCTCAAGGTGCAGTTGTGGAGAGAAGTGTGTCTAGTTTAGGAACCTCGGGGTCTCGTCTCTGCTTTTTGTGATTGATGTGGTTCTGTTGGTGTCTTCAGGCCATCACCTTCAGCGTGCACTGGGACGGCTCGCAGCCGAGTGTGAAGCAGCTGGCATGAGAGTCAGCTTCTCTAAGTCCAAGACCATGGTTCTCAACCAGAAACAGCTGGAATGCTGCCTCTGGGTCGGGGGCGAGTTTCTGCCTCACATGGAGGAGTTCAAGTGTCTGGTAGTCTTGTTCTGAAGTGATGGTGGGATGGAGATGGATCAGGGCTTCATCTGCATGAGGTTTGGATCATGACCGAAAGGAAGGGGAAACCGGATATAAATGACTGAAATGAGCTTCCTTCATAGGGAGCAGGGCTCATCCTTAGAGATAAGATGATTATTATTGTGCAGGTATTTAGCTCAAACAACTTTTGTTTCCCGTTTCAGATTATTTGTTTACTCCAGATCTATATCAGTTTTATGACAGTTTGGATACTTCTCCTTTCTTTGCTCTTCAGTAATTTAAAGATAAAGTGAAGGATTTAAATTTTCATTTGAATTCCAAAGTATTTTCACACATAGTTGCTAAGTGTTGTTTTTCTCGGAAAAGGTGCAGTTATGTTCCAGTTCCCCTTTTTTCTAAAACTTCAAAATAAATGTAAATGTCTGTAATTTCTGTGGAGCTCAATGTAAAAATATTTTTCTTATCAGGCTGGATAAATCCAGTTTCTATGGAAGTGATCATTTTACAAGCAAAACGAGGCTCCGGCATTGCTCAGAATTTTAGTAAACATGTTTTGAATGCAACACAGCTGGTTCTCTGCACTAAAATGGGGCTGAAATTGTTGTAAATTTCAGTTTGAGCATCTCATAAAGTGTGTGGTTGATGTCTCTTGGTCAAAAGCTGCTTATAGTTTTTCATAAAATACCACAGAAGGTATGCAAATGAACATACTGTATATATTTCTTTGCTGACATGGTGTTTTTATTTGACTGAAAGGCTGGAATTGCAGCCGCTCAAAGCAGTAACAAACCTGAAAAGTTTTTAGAAATTCTCAGGTGGAGCTTTTAGAACATTTAGAACAATGTGTATTTGATAGTAGCAACACAAAACTGAACTTCACCTGATGTGAATTAAATAAAACCATCCTACATTGTACGTAAATTACAAAAAAACACCAAAACAAGTTGGATTTTCTAACATGTAACAAGAATAAGTTCTGACAACACAGACTTTCTACATTTTAGCCAAAAAAGAAAGCTTTCAAAATAAACACCAACGTTTTAAAGACAATGGAAAACATATTTTTGGGAGATTTTTTTTTTTAAATTCAGTATAAAGAATTTATTGGTGAATAAAATTTAATAACAAACCAAAGCAAACCTGATTGCAGTCATGCTTTAGCAAACCTGTTTTATAAGATTCACCTAGTTTTCAGAATTTTTAAAAGATCATAGATGAACTAAAAGTCCCCTTGCCTTCATCATGTCAGAAACAAAAAAAAATGACTTTAATGACATAGATAGAACATTTCAAAGTAAAGGTTTGTGGAATGTTTATGAACAATAAACATCTTACCTATTGTAGGTAGCTTTGATAAATAGTTTAATTCTGACCCTACAGATGAGCTAAGGACTAGTCTCAATGGTTCATGCAAATGTTAAGCTGAGCTATGACATCACTCTGACAGTTTCTCATTACACAGTTGTTTACATAGAGTTCCCTGAATATTTGCAATCACAAAAAGCAGCAGCAGATAGCTGTAGCACTTCTGGTGCAGCATGGGGGCTCTTACAATAAAAGTATCATACAATTTCTGTTTGAATAACTGTAATGCAGAATTTACAGCAGCACAAATGCCCAAATATTAATGCTTGCATGAGCTATAATAACATTTGTAAAGGTTGGAGTTGTTTTAAGATTGCAAAATCTGCTTTGGAATTGGGTTTGCTCAGACTAGCCATTATTAGCTTGTCAGTGCAGTCTCCAAAGTGGATTTTAGTGTCTTAAAATGACACCAGTCTTCAAAGTTTGACATGCGCTGTAGACATTTTGCCCGATTGCAAATGAGATCTTGATCCCAGTGGGGTCTTAATCTGGTTAAATAAAGGAAATGAAAAATTTAATAGCGTCTCATCGAAATGCTATATTATATCCCTTTACACTGCCATTTCATGTTATTCCAGATGATTTATAGTAAGTAAAGCCTTTTTTAATACATATAGCTCCTTTCAAAAAGAAAATCACAAAATGTTTTACAAAACAGTAGAACAGAACAAACTAGAGTACAGCAAGAAAAAAAAAGACAATCACAAAAATGAACTAAAAGCTTGTCTAAAAAAAGGCTTCAACTGTTATTTAAAATGAAATAACATTTCAGTACAATGTAAAAACAAGGTAAGGTCATTCCACAGTTGAAGTACGACAGTTTTAAAAACGGACTGCTAATAAATGACCTGAGGGTTGAACTATAAGGCGTTTACAGTTTATAAATATCCTCTGGATCTAACCATGCAGAGCCATAAAGGTTAACACCAAGTTTTCTAAAAATAACTCTAAACGTAAAAGGTACTCAATGAAGGGTCATTAAAACAGAAGTTATGTAAGTTCTTCTTGCTAGTTTTGGACCAAATGAAGCCAATCAATTTTTTTTTTTGTTAATACAGGTAAAAAGTGCCTTGCAACAATCTAAACATCTGACTATTCAGACACAACATCTAAGAGTCCCAGGTGTGATTTAGGACCCATCCCATCAGGATCAATGATCAGACACTGTGTCTTTACAGAGTTTAACTGAAGGAAGTTATTTTTAAACTTTTTTATTTTTTAATTTGTGTAAAGCAGTCAAGTAATATTATGTTGCTATTCCTGCTGGAAGTGACCCCCAAGATCTACCAGAAGTGCTACGGCTAGCTGCTGGTGCCACTATTTGTGGTTCTATGTAACCACAAATAGTGTTCTATGTAAATAAGCACGTCTGTCTGGTTCTCTTAACTGAGCTATCTACTGCAGGTAAGACAATGATTCTTTACTACATTTCAACAAAACCTCACTTCAAAATGTCAGAAATATCCTTTTACGAAGTTTAACTGAAAACATTAACTTCTATTGACTTCTTTCCTGTAAACCTCTTTCTGAAGTAATTTAGCATCTGTTGTTTTTCTGTTATTAACTGAATAATTAGATTTCATATCGTTTAAAGGTTTTTTCTGTACCTCTGGGTACGTTTGACAAGTTTTTTTTTATTTGGTCAAGTTGAAGGGAAAAAGAAAATGAAATTCCTTGTTAATTGTGTGTTTATCTGAGCTGAGTGGTTTATTGTATTAACTTTATGAGAGAGTGATACTTAAAACTGTCCTTGCACAGCCCTCATGGCCTCTGTGTGTGTGTAGGTGTGTGTGTGTGTGTGTGTTATGACAGATCAATCTGAATCAGTTAGGACATGTTTATGTTTGCAATCATTGATGCTCCAGCATTGCGTGGCCCTGAGAAAACAAAAGCCCAGACGTTGCATGTGTTAACCACATCGATCCTTGCAGCTCACCCCATCAGCTGACCTTCAGCTTGTATATTTGTGTTGACCATGGCGGCGGGTTTCCATTCATTTTTTGTTGTTGTTGTTGTTGTTGTGTGTGTGAGACACAGAGAGCTGTATCATTACTCGGTCCCCAGGCAAATTATTAATGTCTGGTCTTCCTGTTGTTTTGGGCTCTGCAGCAGTGAGCTCTCCACAGTCCCTAGAGAAATTATTGTAAAGTGAAGATGGTAAATAAGGAGGTGAGCAGCAGAGGCTTCCCCTCCCCCCAGAAAAAATGCCAAGAAGCAGATAAGAGTCTACTTTTTGTCATCTGGGAAACTGTGTATTTATATGTGGGTGACAGCATGTCCACAGCCAGCTTTAGAGAGCATGCTTTCAAAACCTCTGTGACTTCGTTTTGTGTGTGTTTGTGTTCTTCAAAAGGGTCTATTTTTTTCTCTCCATAACTGTCATGTCTTTGACTTCCAAATACCGTCTTCTTTGTTGATTTGAAACTCGAGCTCAGAAGTGAGTGCCCACTGTGGCACAGACACAAAGTTGCTGCGCACACGGCTGGGCTGGCTGTGGAGCGGAGGAAGATGGAGTGGTGACAGGATGACAGCGGAAGGAGGATGTAAAGGAGTACTATTTGAGAAGCTGGAGCAGAGAAGAAAGGTGAGGGAACGACTGGTGCCTGGCCTGAGAGGGAAACGGGGTGTGCTGATCCTCTCACATCTCTCCTTATCTTTCCTTCACTGTACCTATTTCTGTCTGGGTATTTTTACAATGCCTTGCTTAAGTTTTCACCTTCCTCTGGCCTTTTTTTTCTGTCTGTTACCAACTGCATACTAAATAGATACCTTTTGGTATTTTATGTTGTTGAGCTACACAAATATACCAAACTGGTGAAATTGAGGGAAAAAATCAAGTTTAAAACATTACAAACTAAAAGATATATAGTTTATATGTGTTTGTTTTGAAACTAAACGATTTGGTTTGCCTATTGTATTTAAATAGTGCATAACTAGTCTAGTCAGTCTTCTTGTATAAAGGTTAAGTGCCACAATTTTCATAGAAATCCACTTGTGAAAAGCAGCAGCATTAAGCAAGCAGCCAAATGAAGACCATAGACAATATTTTTTTTAAATTGAGGATTTTTTCTTAAATCGTTTGAACCTCTTGTCCACCTGCAAACAGTTTTTGGTTGAGAAAAAAATGTTGATTTGAAAAGCTTTTCAGAAATAACAACACAGCAGTTTTTTTCATCTCTCCTGATCCCATCGTCAATAAACTTTGATAATTAATAACTAAGAGAAACTGTATTAAAGGGAAACATACAAGCAGACAACAAAACTACAATATAGTTTTGTAAGAGTCTTGTTATTAGCTAAGAATAGTCTCTTTTGTATTCTGATTTATAGATGGCTAGATGCTTTATTTATCCCGAGGGAATTATTTATTGTGGACATTCTCGCCACCTTGTGGCATGACATGGGTATTTCAGCAACAATTTTGTTATATAAATAGAATGAATAGAATGTTTTAGACAAAATTTGTAATGCTTTGGTTGTATACTGTGTTGGTTACTACACGTTTTCTCCACCCGATTCATAAAAGAACCACCTCCTTACTGTCACAAGCGCTGTTAATGAGTTTACACTTGGCATTTTGGCCATCAACATATTTTCCAGCCATTTATGAGCAAGCACAAGCTACAGTTGCTCACAACTCCTTTGAGGCTGATGTGTACTCATTGTTTGCCCTTACAACTGATGGGTGGACATCAGAACTACTGAAAATGACTTAACTGAAATCAAGCACCTGGTTGTAGGATGAAAAGCCATGCTTCTAATTCATCTGAAATATGAACACACATCTGGCAAAGCAACTCCTGGAGACGATGTATAGATGGAAACAAGTGATACACAATTCTAGACAAAACAGTCAACACTAGAAAACCTGGTGGTGCAAAAATGTCTTTTCTCTGATGCGCTAAAACCACACCAAACAGGATGTTAAACAGCAAATGGTAAGAGGTGAGATCTCTCACAATACTGAGGGCTTTCTTCTCTGTTTGAAAATGCTCAGCAGAGAGGCAGTGAGACTTTGAGGACTCATTCTCAGCACATGTTGATGAGTCTTCCTGTCGGTCAAATGGCAGCTGCCATACCAAGATGTGATGCAGCTTGTTAGAACGCTCCCAGCAGCAAAAGGTGTTGAGGATGGAGGGGGGAATTCTTTCTCCTGAGCCTTCTAAAAACACGTCCTGTGCTGAGATTTCTTTTGTGTTGCTGTCTTTTTCCTGTCCTCTGTCCTGGCAGTTCAGACAGATTGTCATCCATCCTCCGTCTGTTTCTGCTGGAGGTTACTTCCTGTTAAAAGGGGGGTTTAACAGAGTTGTAATTAGAATGAACTGGATTGCATCAGATTCTATGTCATTTCTGTCCAAGTGTTGAGATATTATCGTGTCTATAAACTAGTTGGTCGATAAAATGACAAAACTACCTACATGTGCCAAATTTTGGCACCGGTCATTGAAATACTAAAAAGATAGGCGAAGCAGGTAGTTTTTCCAGCTGCAACATGACTGCATTGTGTGGTTGTCAATAAAATAAAATTAAAAAAGCCACGGCATTACATTTATTTTCAATTACTGAAAAAGAAGAAGAAGATACAAGTAACTACTAAGATGTGAGTTCATAAAATCCTCAGAGTTTAGAGATTTTAGGCTCATTCGGGAGTTGATCCTGTACAAAAGCTGCTTCTGAGTGAGTATGAAGCAGTGTGACAGCCTGTAGGTGTGAGTCCGAGGTGTAATTTATGTGACCCTTCACAGTAAAATAACAAAACTTATAGAATCTTAGCCAAATGTATGAAAACAAGAAATGCATACTACAACTAAATTTGAGTTCCCACCTTGCAGCTTCAGTGACTGGCTGTGTATTGAACACATTCCACAGATGATGCCTTCAGTGATATATGAAACATAAAAAGAGCAGACACAGAATATAGATGTGCATTTCCAAACACAGACTGCACATTTTATAAATGTTGCAGAACTATTCCACTTTCTAGCTGGGAAGCTGGAGAAAGAACAAAGTTTTAAATATTTAGAGGGCATGATGACACATTTACTGATGTCTAACAATGACGCATCCTTTGGCATATCAATGACTTTAATCTTCTAAACAGAATCAAGTACCCTGGTCCGTTTTTGTCGTAATAGGTGATACTAACCTCGGGGTTCAAAAATGCCAGTACCAAAAACTCACAAGAAGCAAAGGTAGGTAAGACAAAGCTTTATTTTGAAGGACACAGAAAGTTGGGTATCACAATTTCTGTGGGAAGGAACAGAGCCTGGATTAGTCTGTATCCTCAGGTAAATAAAACAATCAGTTTGTAGAACGTTGAATTTATTCTTCTATTTGTTTCTTTGCTGCTGCTCTTCCACATCGTAGGTGCCAGTCGAGGTGGTTCGGGCATCCTGTAAGGATACACCCTGAATGCCTCTCTAGGGAGGTGTTCTGGGCATGTCCAACTGAGAGGACACCCCGGGGAAGACCCGGGACACACTGGAGAGACTATGTCTCTCTGCCAGCCTTGAAATCCTCCCAGAAGAGCTGGAAGAGGTGGCTGTGAGGAGAGATGTGTAGGCCTCCCCGCTCGACCTGCTGCCCCTGCGACCTGACTCCTGAACAAACGACAGATAATGGATGAATGGATGAACAATAATACATAAATCTTTCTCACAAGCCATCAGCCACATGAATGACACTAATACCAGCTAACCCCCAAATCCAGTTTACTTTCCCCTCCTTTATCACACTGATGGCAGAGGGTTGTCAACAGGCACTGTGCACAATATTAGACATGTATATTAGTGGTATAATGGTACATGTATTTATATGGTGAACTGACGATCAGTCACAGGAGGTCCCTTCTCCCATAGTGGGCGCTTGTTTTAGTTAACTACATTTTGCTAACAGCCAGGATAGAAAAGAAGTAGAGAAAGATACTACCTAAACACTGTTCCACTACGGGTGTCAAACTCCATTCTTGGGGGGGCCACTCTTCTGCATATATACGGGGCAGCGGTGGCTCAGGAGGTAGGGGTTTGTCCTGTAACCAGAAGGTTGTTGGTTTGAAACCCTGCTCTGTCTGTCTTTGCCATTGTGTCCTTGGGCAAGACACTTCACCTGCCTTGCCTACTGGTGGTGGTCAGAGGACTCGGTGCTGTCAGTGTAATGGCAGCCTCACTTCTGTCAGGAATGCAAAGAATTAACTTATTTATTTTATTAGGTCATTTCAAAGGGACTCAACTTAAATGAAAAAATTATGGAGTTTCTGTCACTGTTTAGAAATGTCTTACAGCTTCTGATAGGACTGCATTGCTATCTTAAATTAAAAAGTGTCCAAAAATTAGGTTTTTAGGTTTAGGTCTTTCAGTCGGCCAGCCACCTGAAGCAAACCATCCAAAAGCATAAAAGGATACCTGAAAATGGAAAAAAAAAATCTTGCTACTTGCCACCAGTGACATCTGAACTAAATCTTATTGAAAACCTTTAAAAAGAGGTGAGATATGGGGAAGACTTTTTGGCAAATTTAAAAAAAAAGCCACAAAAGAGCAGAAGAACCTATTTAAAAATGGGGAAAGAAGAACAGAAGTGAGAAAAATAGGAGAATAAGTACATCCAAGAATGTGGTGTAAAGATGTCAAAACGTTATTCTAGAAAATTGGCTATATATATATATATATATGACACATTTTCCACCATTATTTGGGGACTGGTTTATAACAATAAATAATCAGTAAAGAAGAAATGCTTTAGTGACACAAAATAAAAAAAGAAAGTAAAAAAAACACTTCAAATTATAAAAAGCCAGAAGACAGAGAGCAAACAGAACAGTGGGCAGTGAAAGTTTTGAACAACACAAACCACAGCTTTGTCAGGATTTATAATTTATTAGCTAAATCTTGAAAGCACTTCATTTTTTAACTGTACTCTACCAAGGAATCCATTTATCTTCTATAACTGTTTTGTTGGTGTGGTCATTAACAACTGGAAGCAGAACTGGCTGCGCCAGCCACATGCCCAGACTATGTTCATGATTTTAACAAGGTCATGGAAACCACCTAATGCAGACAAGATACTTGTGCCAGTTGGGCCATGCTACCATGGTGTCACTGGATGACACAATCCAAAGGAGTCATCCCAGGGTGGGTGTACAGATTAGGATGATTGCATAGAAAAACATCTCTGGGATGTGGAAAATAGCAGAGAAAAAACCCTATTTGGTGAGTACTAAGCGCATGGCCGCATCATGAGTGCTTATTTCAAAAGTCTTTTAAATTTGCTGCAATCCAGCAACATTCTAATGGGTCATACTTTGATATTCTAATAATTATAGAGCATGTAGCAGGGTCATTATCCAGTGTGAACAGGGACTTACCAAATGTTTTGTGGCCAATTGTTTATAATAGTAATGCGATTTTGTTTTTTCTCATTTTTGAAGAACTTTATAAAATCTTTAATGGCTACCCGCTAACTTCAACATATTATTTGAAATGCAATTTATTTATAAAAACATTTTTAAATAGAATTTCAGAAGTGGTAGTTAAGCAATTGTCCTCCCTACTTTACCATTTCTCTTTTCCTCTAACTTTGTTTGCTTGTTCTCAACTTTGGTTTGACCATCAGTAAAAGTACAGTACGCTGTGTTCAGACTTTAAATCAATATGTTGTTGAAAAAATATGCTCCTGCCTCTTTACAAGTCCACTTAGATAACAAAGTGAGAAAGTCGGGGTGTGGGGTGTCACCGAGAGAGCAAACACAGTAATGAACCTTTAGAGAGAAAACATCAATTAATCATTGTGCTTACAGCTGGAGGCAGCCTTTTGTTCAATGTCCCCATTTGCTTGTAGGTTGTTATAGAATTATCTAACCTTTAGCAACTAATGAACTTCATTTAGCTCTCTGCACTTTCCCATTTTACCATTATTCTTTTCTAGCTCATTATATGCTGCTGAAGGATCATCCTTGTAAACCACAATGCCAACTTACAGTGAAATGATGCCCTGTGGGGTGCTTTAACATCACATGATGTAAACAAATTGGCCAAAATGCTGTGGACCGTACCCCGTTACGTGACATAAGTCATCAGGGAGTTAGGATCAGCTGTGAAATGTTTTGAGACTTTCTGCTATCGAGTGTGGATCGGTAAACTAGGTGAATGTTCTGTCTGCTGATCTCCTCTTATGGATGTTATTAGATTTTTAGAAGATGTTAATACATGTGTAGACATCTTGTACAGACATGCATGTGAAAATATGAAGAGTTGAAAAAAAGGAGAAAGACATGAAGAATTTACAAAACACTTCATGATGAAGTGAAACTTCTGTGGGTTCGACCCTGGAAAACAACCCCAAACTATAATATTGAAAAGCATTTGGAGAGTTAATAAACTAGATACACCTTAACGCAGGAGCAATTTTTTTAAAACAATAAATGTATCTGTATATTTTAACCTTGTGTTATTTATTGTCATGTTATTAAAGGGAGTTTGGTCTTTTGTTGATAGCAATAAATGTCAGTGAGACTGATTTATACAAAACCTGTGTGTTCATGTGTCTGTCACACTTGTGGTTGCTACTGCGCACTTTCTGTAAACAAAGCAAGCACTGTGTAACAGGGCTGCAGATTTATTTATTTGTTTCTAATTTAGAAGGAAATGGTCGCCATAAAGAGACTAAGGTCTTTAATTTTTGTTGTTGTTCTTGTTCCAGCTGCTCCCTTCTTCAAAGGTTGCCACAGCGAGCAAACTTATACGAATTATTTGGCAACTGTTTTACGCTGGATGCCCCTCCTGCCGCAACCTGGGCTCAAACCTCCAGCCTCGGGATTACAAGATCGCTGCACTGACCACCGTGCTACTGCAGTCCCAGGCTAAAGTCTTTAATTATCCTTTCATTAAAGCAGTAGTTAGAAATGTTTTGGACAATTAGTATCTTACCTGGTGAAGATAGCTCTTTGAACGGCTTCGGTTTGGCGAAGTCGAGTTTATTTCTGTCTGAACCAATGAGCTAACAGTCTGAACAGAGCCAAAACCAAAGTGGATGAGTGCCAAATGACAGAGCAAAAACAAAATAATAATTGTTCATAACCTTTCCACAGAACTCCACTTTGAAAGATTTGAACATTCCTGTTAAGCTCAGGCGAAACATGAATGAACCTCAAAAGATCCTTCTGCATCCATGTTTTGTCCTTGTCCTTAAAACGCCACACAAAACCAGATTTGTGGAACATTTAAATTGCAAGTTATAGTAACAAAATTAAATCCAGCATGGTAAAAAACTGAAGCAATGAGGTCATTCGGAGAAGAGAGCAAAGACACCACCTGCTTCCTCCTGTTTTTTTATTTTTTTATTTTATTTTTTTCCAAAACACAACTCAGCAAGTAATCCAGTTGACCTGAACAACAGCAATGTCTCACAGTCAGGTTGTTCAGTGGCCTTAAAACCCAACATGTGAGCTGAGGAACAGCACGACTCGGACGAGTTTGTCCTTGTTATTAACTGGAACAGGAAGTGATCATGCAGAGCGCAGTGAAGCAACAGTGTACATGATTAAGTGTACAGTCGAACTGATTGTTATCAACAGATGTTTACTTTTTCTACTTTTCTTACTTTTGTGTTTTGTTCAGCAGTCTACAATGAAGAATACACTCATCACAACAACATGCTTGTCACTTTATAGACAAAATACCAAAAAAGAAGCAAGGTGGCTCAACAAATCATATTCTTTCCCAACAACAAGAGCGGAGCAGCGAGTGAACAGACTTATAGTCACATCAGACCAGTGTAATGTCTGCTCTGCCTCATTAGCAAGGATTCACACTAGACTTTTTGTTTATGTGTGTACTTTTCTTCAACCTCTGGCTTTATTTGAGTTACTTTTTCAATAAAGCAAAAGTTCAGTTCTTTTGAAAGGAGGTTCTGTGGAACGATCATGAGCAATTAGGATTTTACCTCTTGTAGACAGCTCTTTGAACAACTTCAATTTGGAGAAACAGAGTTTAATTCTGACAGGACTAACAAGCTAATGGCTTGTCTGAGTGAGGTCAAGTTCAAAGTAGATTGCTGCCATCTTAAAAATATTGTGGTGTTTCAAGCACAAGTTATTTTATAAACCTTCACAACAATGTTAGATTTGAATACACATGAATACATACAAACTGTATGTTGTTTTTGCAAGCCGAAATAGTGGCAACAGCTAGCTGTAGCACTTTCAGTGCAGCTTGGGGCCCTTCTGTTATGAATATGCTAATATTTATGTGAAAATAATAATGATAACCAAATATCCATCTGAAGGTGTGGCTTTTTTTCTTTTTAACAAACTAAACCTTTCAGAGAGCAGCAGAAACTGCTGGAGTTGATAAAACTTTATCATTTATTCCCTTGTCTCCAGTCTTCTGTCCTCCACTCCAAATGTGGGAAACAAGTGGAATAACAACTTGGGTTGCAGTAAGAGCAAAAAAGGCTTTGGGGAAAATAGACATTTTAGAGTTTCAAAAACTGCAACCTGAAGTATTTTGTTATATGCCGAGTTCATTTAAGCATATTTGTAATAGCCCTTTCAGTAAAAAATACATGAATTTATCATGTATGTGATCACATGAGCATGTTGAAAATGTTCCAAAATCACACAGGAAAGGTGTAAAATATGTTTCACATGGTACATTAAATTCTATATAAAAAGTATATGTTGTTTTTCTGCAAAAGTCAGTAAATGCAGACAGTGAGGCCAGAAATCTGGCCTTTACAGACTAATAAATCTTGATACATTTGTTATTAGGGAATAAGAACATTTTTTTGCCCCTCTTTTGACCGACTTCTGCTTTTATCTGATGAATTTTTATCGTGCATTTTGATGTCTCTAACTCTGCATCTGTTTTTTCAATAACAAACAACAAAGCGAAGAGATGATGTTCGTAGTTCACATTTATAAATCAAGCTGAGTCAGTGGTGTAAAAAAAAATATCTGAACATGATTTGTATTCCAGTGTGTGCTGGCTGCATCCAGTACTCTCTGCCAGCAGAAACAGGTGAGCAAACCCATCTGTTTGGAGACCAAAAGCACAAAGTCTGTGTGTTTGTGTGTCTACACAAAGTAACAAAAACTGTGGAAGATTCCCTGATCCATTCTTTACCCTGCTTCTTTAATTCTTAAGCTTTCATAAGTTTTGTCTTTCATCTAAACCTTCTGTTGTTCCAGGAAGAGTCCCCCTACACTCATACTGCACACTGCACTTTTTACTTTTCCTCTCAGTTTTTGACCATTTCAGCAAAACACCAACTGTTGAGGTACATTTTAAAACTTGTTACATTTTGTTCTTATTTATTGTGAAGATTAAAAAAAATGTTTGCAAGCAATTCTAGCATGTAGGTGTTTTGAGCGACTCCACGAAAGCCAAGAACCTTCTTACCTATAATTATTCATTCGTGTGTGATTTTCTGGAGATCTGAGTTGATTTTTTTACAGTCTTCATATATAACCAAACTACTGTAGTTTTGAGAACTAGTTAAAAAATGAAACAAAATTTAATAACCAGAGAAATCAAGACGATAAAAGATCATCTTGCTTCGTTGTCTTGAGATCACTTCTTAAACAGTAAATCAAGTCTTGCACGAGTATTTCTGTTTGCTGAATCCTCCTTGTTGTGACATTTTTCATTTAAATTGGTTTAATCACATGACTTCCCTTTAAAAGGATTTCTTATCAATCACAAGAAAGCAAACTTTTCTAGGTTGAAGCAACTACATTTATTAACCTTTTAACTTGAGAAAGCTTTGAAGCATAAATAAGACATTTTCACTATAAAATAAGTTTTGTTGTCATGAAAATATTTGTAGCTATGCATAATACAGCTTAGCACATAACCTGTACTTATAAAGTGTGTACTGGCTACCTACCAGGTACGTACCAGTACTTGTTGGGTATACCACTTCAAAATATCAAAAATATCCCTTTAAGTCTGTCAGAACTTATTTGACTGTTAACAAATTTTTGGACATTGTGGCTCCAAACCACCTTCTGACTTCTTCATTTTTTATTTATACCTTTAGGTTTTCAATTTATGTCAGATGTTTCTTACTGGCCTATAACTCTGACTGACCTGGATCGGTATTGGCTTGTAGATAATTGGAACAGAACTTAGCCAGGCCAGTCAAATACCATGCCAAGCTGAAAAAAATAAAACAAACGTTCTACTGAGATATCAATTGTCTAAATACTGGGCGTAAAAAGTATTTTTTAATTTTTCAAAATATTCCTCTCTATTTTTTTTACCCAGTTAAGACTTAAACATTGTTCCATTGGTTTGCAAACTGGTCTCCTCTGTCAGACAGTTTCACTTTAATTTCAGCTAGCATCTACATCTCAGCCCCTGGCGAGAGATAATGAAATGGGCTGCTTATCAGAGGAACACATTGCAGCATTGGACACTAAAAATCCCAAGTCTGCAATCTCTATTCTTGCTTATTTGAGTTGGAGCAGGTTACCTTTACAACCTGAGGACAAAATATTCAATCTACGTTTTTCTGTGTATGTTTTACTATATAACGGTACATCTGCCCGAAGCGGTACTGATCAGGTAGTAATTGTAAGATTGTGGCCTCAGAATTTCAATCATGCCAAACAGATGTGGACCCAGAGAAAACTAAAGAGCTCTGAGACTAAAAAGTGGGAAGGTTTTGCAGTCTTGCCAAGATTTTGCTTTCTGTTCTCTGTGGAAAAACATGTAAATGACACCAATTATCTTCTGCAAAAGCCTTCCAACAACAGCTTCATCACTATTATTACTGGAATATCATGCCTGGGTCACTAACAAAAAGCAGTAGACTAAAACATGCTTCTTTTTAAGCTAAACTTAAATTGAATGTAAATGTGAGGTAAGTTTACATGAAGACTTAGTGTTTCAGACTATCCTGTCTGAAACAACACATTTAGCTGTAAGTAGTTGTTTCATGCTTAAAAGAAAGGCCACGTGACACCATGATTGTGTGCAGGAGAGTAGGCACATCCCTAGTATGCAGTTGCTAGTTCCAAAAACACAACATGGCAGCTTCTGTAAAACCGTTCCTGCTGGCTTCAATTTCCAACATCAAGAGAAGACAGGGACACTTGATCTACCAGTAAAATATGTCTATGGTTTTGGCCAATGTGTGCTGAATACAGATGACAGACAGATGAGGAGCTGGAATCAAATCCAACTGTGGAAATATATGGGCAAGAATAAATTAAGACAGAATAACCAAAATACTCCAAATAATGATGAAACCTAATGCCTGACAGAAATAAACTCAAAAATTCAAAAACTAAAACAAATACCAAAAACACCATGATACTCTGTATTTTTACCAAGTCCTTACAAATCTCCATTTTTATGTAACCCCATGACATTTTCAAAGAATATCAAGGAAAGAGCTTTAAAAAGCCAATAGATGTTTTTTTTAAATTCTTTTTTAACATTGCCCTAAACCTTTTGACCAGTCAATAATACCTGATGTTAACACCTGTTGTTTGATTCTCCTCTCTAATTTTAATATTTTTTTTTGTTTTCTGTCAATCGTGCCTTGTTCTTATTTGTGTCTTCTCACATCTACCATTTACCCATATCTGCGATCATTAACCAGCAACCCCTGAGCCATATCAGGCCTGTGATCTTATCCAACCTGGCCTGTGAAGGATTCAGTTATGGAATTACAGATAATCTGATGCAGGGCTCGGAAAGAGTTAATGATGGCAGTGTCATGCTGTGAGCAAGTGCTCTGATTGCTCACAGCATGGAATCAGGCTCCACTCAGACACCAAAACACGTCAGCTAGAGGACATGCAGCTGAGCATCGTCTGCCTCCTTAGAGGTAAACCTGCTCCTGGACCAGAACACAGCTACACCACATCTTCTGCTCTGGTTAAGGAGAAGCAGAGCTGGTGAGGGTGTTCTTCATGTGGCCGTGTGGCTGTATTGACTTGAAGTTTGGAGTCTTAGAAATAATTCAGAGAATGAGAATTTGTCATTTTTTTTAAACACATTTACTGCTGCTCCGGTAACAGTTAAAATTGCTAATCAACAGAAAAATACCAAGTGCCTGAAACCTGCCTCAATCAGGATTTCACTTTGATATCTGTACTTTACTTTATACTTTACTTTATATTTTATTCTGAATATTGGCATGCCCAAATGATAGTAGTTAAGAGGACTGATTTGTCTGATATTCGGTGGATTGCCAGCAGATTTTTAGCCACAGAAAATCCAATTTCACAAATCAATCAGGCAACATCTTATATAACTCTGGTAAATAAAACAATTACAGTCATTGTCTGCCCATTTTGAATTCTAGGGTTTTAAACATCAAGACATAAAAAAACCCTCCTTTTGCAGCAATAACTTAAAGTCCTTGTTTTCTATCTGACTTTTTCAGTCTCTCACATAATTGTGGAGGAAGTCTGGCCCACTCTTCTTTTACAGCTTTGCTTTAGTTCATTGAGGTCTGCAGGTATTAGTTTCTGCTCAGCTCTCTTAAGGTCCCACCACAACATGTCAGTCAAGTTGATGTCTGGACTTTGACTGGACCACTGCAACACATCAATTATTTTCTTTTTCAGCTGTAGTAGATGAGCTGCTGTGTTTGGGATAATTGTTCTGTTGCATCATGACCCAAGTTTGGTTCAAGCTTCAGCTGTCAGACAGATGACCTTACATTTGACTCCAGAATCCTTTGGACTACAGAGAAGTTCAGGGTCGATTCATTGACTTTGAGGTGCTCAAATACTGAGACTGCAATAAAAAAAGCCCTAATCATCAGCGTCCCACCACTGTGCTTGGCATTCATAGCTGCTATGAGGTGTTTGTGTTGATATGTTATGTTTGATTTTTCTCTTAACATGATGCTGTGCATTATGGGGAAACATCTCTACTTTAGTCCCATCTGTCCAAAGGACATTTGTCTTGTAGTTCATTCAAATAGCAACTTTGCAAATGTAAGTCTAAAAAGAACATGGCAGCTTTTTAGAATGAGGAGGGTTTCTCCTGCAACCCTTTTAAACAAGCCATATTTGTTCAGTCTTTTTTTATATTTGTCCTGTCATGAACTTTAAACTTTACCCCGCTAACCGAGGCCTGTAGAGTCTGAGACGGAGCTCTTGGGGTTTTTGTCACTTCTCTAAGCATTGCTACATCTTACCTTGGGGTGAATTTGCTGAGATGTCCACACTTTTTAATAACCTTTCTTACTTGAGAATGATGGACTCCAAATTGTTTAAAAATGACCTATGATGCTTCTCACATAGATGGGCAGCACAGTTTGCTTCTCTAAGGTCACTGCAGATGTCTTTCCTCCTTTCCTCCTTGGTGCTCTGTTAACACATCTGCTCTCCCCTGCTTTCATAGAGCTGATCACACTGATGATGATCAATTATTCAATACAACTGATCAGCAGAACCTAGTTGCTACTTTACCTCCAAAATCCCAGGAAAGGTGGACATATAGAGTTTTTCACACACAACTTTCACACTTTGGTTGTTTTTTTTTAATAAAGGGTGACACGATGGAATCTGTTGAGTTTTTGTTTTTTGTACACTTGATGTTAGATTTGAATAATATTAGAACCAGGTTAAGACCAGACCCTTTTTATTATGCCCTGATACATAGAACCCTAAAACTGAAAGAGAGTAGGTTGTCTTCTCATGTGTAGGATGTAGCAAACTGCACAACTCATAGCTGTCTTTACAAAGCACCGACCCTTTCTCATCTTTAGCAACAGCTACACCCCAGGGAACCTCTATAATTGTAAAAGGTGAAGAGAAGACCTAGACTGACGCATCAACCTCACATTTGTTTACCATTGTCACCTGTTGTCACAGCTTACATCACTTTGTTGCAGAGGTATTTCACTTTGCCTGCAGCAAACTAACAGTTGCTCACAGATGTCATCTATCAGCAGCAATATCCTCACTTTAATTTGAAATTACTCAGTAAAAGATAGATTTCTCACACACTCATAATCTGCACGAGTGTGATACTTGTGTGCAATTGTTTTATGCATTTATCTTTAGAATTTTATTGGTTTTCAAGAAGAGACAGGAAACTGCAAACTATACTACAAACACACACGTTAGAACTGAAACATCCTGTATAGTCCTTTAAAGCCATTTTTTGTCCTTGAGTGGATCAATAATTGTATAAATTCTTTGCTGATGAAAACTGTCTGATTGATTGAGTCAAGCAGGTCTCCTTGACACGTGCAGGAAAAACTAGAGCCTACATATATCACCTGCTGTGTGCCTACCCCACTGCCTTCCCCATGGGGCTTTAATATCGACCACTCTTCCTTTTTCACCATCACTCATATCTCAATCATGTCTCCTTCTCCACATGTATCTCTTTTTCCCAGTGCCCCATTAGTGCTGTGAACAGCTGGCGGTGATGCCTGGGGCTGCTGGGCAACACACTGAGCAGAGACGACAGGGGAAAAGGAAGTCAGGATAAGAAAATAAAAAGGAACTGGGGTGGATGGAAGGGTCTTCTTGCCATGGGAACATTTGAAGTGGTGAAGAAATGCAGCAGTTCACAGAAAGACACTGTATAAAATTCACAGGCAGAGATAAAGTTTTTTGGAACATTTTTGCACATACAGCCTTTGTTATATAGAAACACATCATTCTTACACACAACTAAAACTTTCAATATCAACACACCAACCAAACTAGTCTGTTTCCTTTTGTTTAAAAAAATTTATATATCTGCATCCAATCACTTCTATCAGATGCAACGAAAAATCCACTTTGCGCCACTGCGTAGTCAAGGCAAGTCAAATTTATGTATATAGCACTTTTCAGCAAAAAGGCGATACAAAGTGCTACAAACAGCAAGTTCATCCATGTTAGTGGGAACAAATTTGCTTAGCTTGGCCTATGATTTTCCCAAAACTCTTATTTTATTTATTTATTTTTTATATTGGTTATAGTTTCTTCTTAAATATTAAGCATTTCAGAGCACAGTCAAAGTTTATTGGTGGTGACAGACATCAAAATTAAAGTGAGACAGATGTAGAAACCCCCTCGGTAAAAACAGATCAATAGTTTTGTTTTTTTAGGCCACAAAGTCCTTGAAACAAGCTGGCATGTTGTGATTTCTGAGAAGCTTCTTGTCTTAAGTCTACATGGAGGATTTTCTAAATTATTTCTATTTGCTAAATGCCAGAATAATGAGAGACAATGTTTTTAAGGCAATTTTTGTTGTATGTAAACTTCTGGTTTCAACTATATGTACGTATACTTGACAAATTGGATTTTTACTTAATTTTACTTAATTTTACTTAATTTTACTTAATTTTTTACTTAATTATTTATTTGCAAAACAGACAAACTTTTTTTTTTTTTTAAATAAAAGCTTGATTTGTCATCAATGTTCATGTTTATGTGGCTGAAAGGCGTGACATTGGTACTGTGACATTTGAGGTTCTCTCTGTTGGGTTAAGTAACTTGGCAGCATTGCAAAGTAAAAGATGTGCAGCAATTTCAATTATTCAAGCTATTATGTTATTGGCAAGCAAAGAAAAAACAAATAAAACACCAGTGACTTGAAAAAAAACCTTGAAAGACCTTCAGAAAGCCTAAAGAACTGTTACCTAACATCACTTAAAAAAATAAATCAAAGAAATGAGGGCTAAAATATTGCAGTAATGGAATATAAAATAACTCAAGTTTTTTCATCTGACTATACTGTAGAACATGTAAAGGAGAGCCTTATTTAATTTCATGTAAACTGAACAACTGTAAAACTTTCTTATTTAGAAAAAGGTCAGGAGTCTATAAATTACTGTTCACATACTCACTCTCATTTTACAGCACATCCATGTACTGCTGGTGCCCTTTTGTTTTTGACAGCCTAATCTACCTAAAACAGAAAATAGTAATTTCTTTAACATGTAAGGGCATACCACAAACATACCCTTGACAGTAAAATGACCCACAATCTGTAATGCATACAAAAAGTGCATATTTCTTTAATTATATTGTGAATAGTTCATGCTGTCAACTCTATGAATATTAAATAATTTGAACTATTAGGAGACATCACAAATAACATATTTAAAAAGAGAACATCATGGACTTTCAAGCTATCCTTGGCTATTTAGTTAATTGAAAAGGAGATTTAGTGGAATAACATGCTATAATTATATTTGACAAACATTCATAGAATACAAATCACATTTTTTAAATCATAATTTGACACCCTGCAGACTCATAACAGGGCATGCAGTTTCCTGTTTACAAGAATTTATTGACAAGAATCTTTTCCATCAAGTACTTAAAACCAGTTGCTTGAGGGTGATTACAGTGGAGTTAGAAATGTTTTAAAGAGACTTTACTTGATGGTTGATATAAATTCTTGTCACCACATATAACCGCTATCATGTTTTTTTAATTAGGTGGCTGCAGTAGCAGCATTAGCTAACTTAAAGGTAACTGCTAGAACTGTAGCACCAGCACCATAAATAGTATTGCTAGGCTGTTCTTAACCTGTTTAAATACTGCGTTCTATTTACCTCAGAAGTCAGAATGACGTTAGACCCAACATTACCCCGTTCTAGTTGCAACTCAGCAAACCAGCAGAATTTGCTAACGATTGTGCTCAGTGACCCATCAAACTATTATTAGCATTACAAGCCAATAACAATTATTTTCTCTGCATTCTGTGCACTAAAACAAACAACTGCTAATGCCACTAACAGTGGTTGGAAAAGCCTGTGTGTGTGACTAAATTACTGAGATGCAAACTGCAAAAGAAAAGTTTATTGCTGCAGCTATCACAACTTTTCATGGGTTGGAATTCTGATGCTTGGAGGACAATCCAGTTGATATTTGAGACTTGGAACTCAGAAATTCCCACTTCTAAGAACAAATGAAAAGCAGTGTTAATATTAAGTATAGTGTTATGTCAGCAAAGGGACACTTATTACCCCCAGCACAATCTACATTTTAGAGGGATGTAGATTCACTCAAATTCATATGAGGTAAGACGATCTGAGTTCATTCTGTTGTTTCTAGCTGAGTAAGCCATAAAATGTCTCTGCAGGATTCTACAAATATTGTGATTGTGACATTTTATGTACAGCATCCTATCAGTGTTATTGTAATGTTACAATTACAACCTGCCATAGACGTTGTTGGTGCTATTTTGCTGAAATGTTACAGAGACGTAAATACTTTAAAGTATGCTGCATCTGTTAAACATCTCCAAATGATACATTCTGCACTTTATATATGTTCTTACTACTTTGCTATAATGTAATCATCCATCCATCCATCCATCCATCCATCCATCCATCCATCCATCCATCCATCCATCCATCCATCCATCCATCCATCCATCCATCCATCCATCCATCCATCCATCCATCCATCCATCCATCCATCCATCCATCCATCATCTGTGGTTGTGTTGTGAAGGCAACAGGCCTAGGAGAAAAACCCAGACCTCCCTCTCCCCACTAACACTCTTCGAACTCTTTCTTCACCACAACCGATCAAATCAACACCCTTATTACTGAGGACGAGGCCCCGATCTGTCGATCTATCTCCCACTCCAGCCTACCATCACTCATGAACAAGACTCCCAGATACTTGAACTCCTCCCCTCCACAGAGAATCGCACCCATGACCCTGGGGTCTACATTGTCTGGGGCATCAGCCTCAGCTAGTGTCTCCCATGGCAAACAGGCCTCAGGTGAGGGGTCAGACAAGGAGCGATTCAAAAACCTTGATGAATAAACAGCTCATACATCAGGAAACCTTACCTGGAAAAGGGAAACCAGGGCATCCCCTTGGAGCCAGGTCTGGGGGGTGGGGGTGGGGGTGGGGGAGCTCACAGCGAGCACCTGGTGGTTGAGCCTTGGCTCCTGTGGCTTCACCAAGCCAAGCCTGAAGAAGAGATGGGCTGTCACCTCCATGTGGGCCCACCACCTGCAAGGAGGACTGTCGAGGTCAGGTTCAGGCAAGGGAGACTTGCTGGCCGTGCCGATTTCCTGGCAGCATACTGTAATAATTTACAGTATAGTTAAAGTCTAGGCTTCTATCACATATTATTGCTGGAATACAAGGTTGTTTTTGAACTTTTATAGATTACTGAAACACTACTTGATACACTGAAGCAAATTACAAAGTGACTTTCCTGACAGTCGTCAGCACAGCACATTAAAGCCTCGTCTACAACACTCAAAATGTTTTTGAACTGATATATTTTCTTTATTTAAAATCTCCATCTGAACAGTTCTAGCAAAAAAGCTGAATTACTTATGCTAATTAAAAAAACTCCACAGTGAAAAGCGTTTTTAAAAAGTCTAACTTTTTTTCTAACATAAAACTTGTTTGCGTTTGACCAGGAGATAGAAATGCAGTGGAAAATATCAAGTTAAGAAATACCTGGAGTAATGTAGACGAGGCCCAAATTATGCTGAATTTATGACTATGTTATTACAACGCCACCTAGTATCACCCTAACATTACAGGTGGCTTAAAGCACATTCAGGGTAATCCAATCCAAAATGTGCTAGGCATTTGTTTTGTTTGTACTGTTTTCAGATAATTGAATTGAATTTTTTGGCAGAATATTACTTATTTCAAACAGCTTGATAATGTATTTTAAACTTTGATTGTAGCTGGTATCAACCAGTCATTGGTGTGACACGGTGGTACAGTGGTTGTCTCTGTTGCTTCACTGGAAGAAGATCTCCTGTTTGTAGCGCAGCTGTTCAGGCTGTACTTCCCCTCTCACCTGGTGAGGTCAGTGAGTCTGAGGCTGAACAAGACAAAGTGAGTTTAGATCATGGATCATAGATCACTAACTTTAAAATCCATTTTTTAAACCTTGCTTTAACTCAGTTTGTTTTATAATTAAGCTAGCTTCTGTTTTTTTATATTCCTATGTGACAACAAATATAATATTTTTTAACTGTCGATTGCTTTATTCTTTGTGGACTTTGATTGTATGTTCTATAAATTTTGTCTCTGTAAATAACTCTGGATTGCCTTGAGCCTGAAGAGCACTTTACTAATCAGTCGTGTTTTTACAGTTTATTATTATTTCTTTTTAAAGTTTGGTAACCCAGAACCTCTTCGTACAATAGGAAGAGAGAAAGTGAGACCTCAGCACTGATGTGAGACACTATACTAATAATATAGGAGAATGCACCCATGCGCATTATTTTGCATCCCAAAAGTAATGTTATGTGCATATTTCATATGTAACCATCCCATCCAGCTTTTTCACCTTTAAATATTAATATTTTTCCTCAATATGACTCCAAATGCAAATGTCATTTTTACTGCTTGCTGACTTTCAGATTTGTAAAGAAATGACAGAAATAGAAAATAATTAAACAGTCAAGGCTGAAGCCTGACAGTTTTTTTTTTTTTTTTTTTTTTTTTTTGCTTTTTGGCCTTTAGCGTCCCTCAACATAAAAGATTTCCATTTCACCCATGAAAGATCAACAATATGAAAGAGATAGCTCGTTCATTTTCTATTACGCAGAGCAACATTCAGTACAGAGGCTCACCTTTTGCATCAAAGGGGAAGTGAAGGGGTCAAAGCACACAGTCACCTTTAACTGAATTCCATTTAGTAATGATTTCACACATGGGACAGCTATCAGGGATGGAGCTACTCGAGTGTCCTCTGGTTCAACCAACAACTGGTGAGGAACCCTGAAGCAAAATATGGTCTATAGGTGTGAGTGTAAAACCTGAATGCATTATGATTCCAAATGACTGCAGGTTGAAACTGTTTCAGGTGGAGTTTGCAAAGAAAAAAACCCTGAATTTTATCAGTTTATTTCCTCAGCTGTTACATCAATTTATTTTGTTCGCTACATACACAATGCTCTCATTCATAAAACAGGTACTTATTTTTTAGTGGTTTTATTCCTGCAGCAGCTGAGGTGCTTCTACACTGTTTGAAGTGTGTGTGTGGATGACAATCTGATATTTTATGGAAATTTTGAGAGCCGCTGCTCTTACTGCAGAATTTGTAAAAGTGCTATGCTGCTGCTGCTCTAGACTGCTGGAGGACAAATTGACCACATTTCCTCCCTCTCCTGCTTTTACTTGCTCTACTCTCCATGTTTGTATTTGCAATTATTTCTATCACTATTATGTGTTTTTCCTTATTTTACTTCTCATTAAAAACATCACCTGGACCAGTCATTTAGTTTTTGTCTGTCTCTTTCCTGACCCCAGCTGGTCGAGGCAGATAGCTGCTCATCCTGAGCCTGGTTCTGGTTCTGGTTCTTCTGGAGGTTTCACACCTTTTCTGAAATGAGTCTTGAGTAAAAAAAAAAAAAAGCACAAGTTTTGTACCTCCACAATTCACACTTTGTACCCCCAAAAAACTGTTACTTTGAATTATTGTGCTTTTTAGATTGAGTAAGATAATCCATTTATTCACCACAAGTACTGTCCCATATAAAAATGAGTAAACTGATATTCTTTTGGATTTACTTTCTATGTTCTACTAGAAGATTTCAGCACAATACATGACATCATTTTATAACGTGCAGTTGAAAAAGTTATCTTTGTTTCCTAAACATTTTTGTCCTAACATCTCTTTGGATAGGAAACTTCTACACAGGTGGTTAATACCAATGTTGAAGAAACAAAATCCTCCTGAAATGAGAAACTCTTATTTCTAATGTCTTTTTCAGGATTTTGCAGTCTTTACAATCAAGGGAGCCACTTTTGCACTATTTCCCACCAAATACCATTTATCTAGAACTGTAAAATTGAGTCTTTAAACAAAAAAAGCCATTGAAGAGGTGCTGAAGAGCCACATGCAGCTCCAGAGCCATGGGGTGCAGACCCCTGTTTTAGCTCAAGTGCTTTGAAAGCACTTAAATTCCGTATCTGATTATCTGGTTCATGTGTTATAATTCCTGTCCTGTGGAGTAATCTTCATCTACTACTGGGACTCATGATAACAAAACTAATCTAAAACTAAAGCCAGTCTATTGCTGATCTTACTGGATTAAAATCAGATTTACATAAACCTGCATGATTCATTAACCAGTTTATTTTTTTTTGTACAAAATATAAACTTATCTAGATTTGATGCCTCACATCATTGCCAGAAAAAGAACTGAGAGAGGCACGTTCTCCATTATGTACACCATCCTTCTTTTAAATTGAGTTTTTATTGGTTTTGGAACTCAGAATACAGATTGTTGCAGCTTTCTTTTGCTGCACTCTGACCTGAGTTGCAAATATGCATGGTTAACATCACTCATCATGTTCCATATGCAGTATTTCAAACAGAAAATAGACACAGTAAAGCACATTATGTTGCCATGAAGTCACAATCTTGTAATTAAGAAAGTAACCATGGAAGTCATAGAAAAAGTACTAATTTACAGAAGCATATGTCTGTATGTAAGAATCAACAGGGCCTGTTGGGGCCTTGGCTTTCTTTCTTTCTTTCTTTCTTTCTTTCTTTCTTTCTTTCTTTCTTTCTTTCTTTCTTTCTTTCTTTCTTTCTTTCTTTCTTTCTTTCTTTCTTTCTTTCTTTCTTTCTTTCTTTCTTTCTTTCTTTCTTTCTTTCTTTCTTTCTTTCTTTCTTTCTTTCCAGCATGAACACAGCTAAGAGAGACATTCTTAGCTTTGTAGACACATGAAACAAATAGTAATATTTATTAGTTTTCATATAATGATATTTGTATGAAAATTAAAGTTGCAGTAGTTGTAGTAGTTACATCTCGATTCTTGTTATTTTCCCCCAGTCATTCTGATGTACATTTGTTCTGTTTGGGATCTTTGTCTTGGTGACAACACTTTTAACAAGGTAAATTACCACACTGTAACAGACAACAGTCTTAATCCATTTAAAAGTTTATTTATATTGCATTCTATGAAGAAGATTTACAATTTGTAATACAGTAAATGTTCTGTTTATAATAAAAAAGGTTAACATGCCTTGTATTGTTCAGTGCCATACTAATGCAGGAAGTGATGAGTTCACATCTGTTTAAACTACATTTATAATAAAGTAAAGCCATATTTTCATGTGAAGGTATGCCACCAGGCTAAAGAATATAGGAGGAAGAAGAATCTTTCTAGAGAAGACAATAAAGCTTCCAGGTTTTTGTGGAGGTAAATACTTACTCCACCTTTAAACTGTTGGCTAATCATACTGCTTCCCCATCTGAAGCACAAGTGGTTTCTTCATCTTCTTCTCTTTTACAAACACTTAACCCAACAGTGCGAGACCTCACAAACAATTGGATGTAGACACGTAAAAAAGAATTCTAATTTGAGAGGTTTTTACCCCGGAGTCCTTCCCACAGGCCTTCTTCTGACATCATGATAAATGGCTTTGAATTTGCTGCATGTGGTGTGTGTGTGTGTGTGTGTGTGTGTGTATGCGTGTGTGTTGTTGAGTGTCTGTATGAAGGTTCAAGGCATAAAGCTTGTCACTTGTCAGAACACTCCCCCCTTTTAGGTTTCCTGTGGATAATTAAACCTAGTTTTAAAAAGCATCCATGACATTTTTTATTTACTTGTTAGTCTGTGGATTTTACCGAGCATGACGTGTTCAGGGATATGTTCCCAGGTAATGGAATAACAGAAAAAGTAGAAATTATGCACGTTCATGTTGTTGTGTGCGTGTATATGCGATGGTTAACACTTTCATGTCGCCACTCATGCTTGTGTTAAAACAATATCTTCTTACATGTTAGGAAAATATTTTGAGGCACTTTCTTGTCACTAAGAAATATCCCATTATAAGGCTGCTGGGTGACTGTAAGTGGCTTTGACTTTAGTTTTAATCTCTGAAAAGTTTGGACTCCTTGTTTGACCGCAGTGTTTCAAACTGCTCTTCCTCTGGTCAAAAAATAGAGCCACTAAAACAATGAAGAATTATGAAAAATCAGACTCTTGGCAAATAAATATTCATTGCAACAGAAAGAAAAACAATGATTTGTCAGTCATTTGTTTGATTCAATCCAGCCAACTTTTCCCTGGTGGAATGACACATGGGAATTTATTGTCATATATAGTCACATTTTAGTCAACTGAACTTCATTTTTCATCCTCCTGTATTATTTGACTCTATTATTCTCTTTGCCAGAAACTGCCCCAATAAGACAACTGACGAACAGTGAAGGGAAGCCATTGCCCAGGCTGACACAGCACTGTGAAGACACTTTCTAAGCAACCATGCACTAATGCACAAAGTTTATAGTCTTAGTTTTTGGTCAAAATTTACTGAGAAAGCCTGAGAAAAAAAAAAAAGTGAAGTCACATTAAACACTGAGGCCTGGAAAAATCAACAGACTGTGTCTTTTTGCTGGTTTTAATAAGGTTTTTTGAACCCTTCTAATTCTCAACCTTTTGCAAAGAAATATTTGGATTGTTAACTGTGCAGCCAACCAAACAACTTTTGTCTGTGCCGGTGCAGTTTGCCTACATTTAAATGAGCTTCTATGCATACATCTAGAGGAAAACCCACCACATTTATGAAAATTGCTACCTGGGCAACAAAACCTTCCAATTCTCAAAGCCCAGTGTTGTTTGTAACCTATATAATACAGTAGACCCCCAAAATTCATGGGGGTTACATTTCTAGAGCAAATTTTGAATGTGGTTCAAAGAAATGCCTTTTACTTTTAATAATCTGGCATGACAGTGATGGCTCCTAGTCAGTAAGAAAAAGAACTCATCAAGGTCCTGGTATATAAAAACCCCTGGATGTTGGAGAAATCCCCTCTCTGATTATCTCAATCCATATGAATAGTTTGGTAAACTGTGTGCACAGGTTTGATAATGGATGTCATCCTGTCAGAAAACAAGCTTTATTTGTGTTTCGTAAAGCTGAAGCAGAGAGCTTCATCAGCTAACAGGAGTGTTTAGCCAGCAGTGAAATGAGAACCTAGGAGTTGTCTATACAGTACAAAAGTCTACAAAATCAGTAGGTGGTCAAAATGTTATTGTTGATTAATGTATATCCAAAAGAGAACAGGCCCCAGCCCTGAACCTATTGGCACCCATGTGGAAGGATAAAGAAAAGCTGATATTTGTCCTTGTCATGTCACACTGAGGTAGGACTAAAAGCAAAGCACAATTGTAGATGGTAGGGAGTCTAGCTGCTTTTAAAGCCTCCATAACAGCCAGTGGAGACATTTCAGTAGCATGGCCGCTCTTACGCCAGATCAATTTCTGTGGATGGTTGAGTGAGACAAAATCCGAAAGGTGAGGGGCCAGACGAAGTGCAGCCCAAAGACCCCTTATGATGAACATAAATATTGGACACAGTGTTCCCTCGCCCGGACGCGGGTCACCGGGGCCCCACTCTGGAGCCAGGCCTGGAGGTGGGGCACGTTGGCGAGCGCCTGGTGGCCGGGCTTTCACCCATGGAGCCCGGCCGGGCACAGCCCGAAGAGGATAAG
>NC_051449.1:19190924-19273744 GCF_001649575.2 Kryptolebias marmoratus | reverse complement strand
AGAGGAAGACCCAGGACACGCTGGAGGGACTATGTTTCTCGGCTGGCCTGGGAACACCTTGGGATTCCCCCGGAGGAGCTGGCCCAAGTGGCTGGGGAGAGGGAAGTCTGGGTCTCCCTGCTTAGGCTGCTGCCCCCGCGACCCGACCCCGGATAAGCGGAAGAGAATGGATGGATGGATTTGAAACCATCCCTCGGATAAGTCTTTGTAACATGCAGAGGTTGTGTAACTGACTGATGGTTTAGTTCTCGTTTTGAAGACTGATGGGGACTTTAGTGATTACAATGTCTACTTTGAACAGTCGAAGAAGAGCTCAAGGTCAGCAAAGCTTTAATTATGTGTGAAAAATGCTGCTACCAGGGTAGAAGAGATGCCCTGAAGGAGGATGATAGGAATCGAACCAAGGGGATCAAACACGAAATCTGCCTGCTGAAAAGTCCAAATGACTCAGACTCCATTAGCAAATACAGAATAAGTACAACCTCCTGTCAGAGATCTTCTATTCTTATTGACTTTCCTATTGACTTCAGAGTCTGTGCAACACTGAAACTCATTATCAAACCTGTTACTGTAAGCTCTGCTAAAAGAGTATTCTCAAATACTAACTTTTACTTTAATTGAAAATCAGCTCAGACAGGAGCTCAAAGAATAACAAACACCAACACACTACAGGTAATGTGGTGGAGTTAATTTATGATTCCTGAGCTTTAGGCTTCCGAAGGGGGTAGCTGTACACGGCGCTGCATGTGCTGAAGTATTCCTCTGTGGCTTGGCTGAACTGTATGTTCAATGCACATGTCCCATGGTAAACCATTACTGTGTCTTCTGTTAGACACCACTCTGACTCCAGGGGAAGATGCAACCAATTAAAAGTAACCCCGAATGGGAGCTGCTCTCTGGGAGGATTACATGCCATTCTGTGACAGCTGGACAAGGGTGCCATCTTTGGTTTCAGCTTCTGTGTGCATAGATGGTTATGGAGGCATCTGTTGAGAAAATAAAAGCAGGATCAGAACGGTGGTGCTTGTGAGCGGTTTTTTTTTCCACGACGTGGGACATCAACCTCTGTCACCATTATTTATAAATAGCTAACTGTATACATTTTCTGTGCTGATGTACCTGTCGCTCTCTCTTTGACAGTGAGTAATGAGCTCCATTCACGTCTGCACGTTTCATTTTTCACGGCTGACCCTTCTTCTCCCCCCCAATTTGGCGTTTCACAGTTTTTCCTGTGTTGGGTTTAACGACCTGTTACAGACAACTGATCTGTAGCAGAAATTAATCAGAGGTGTAGCAAATCTGTCAGAACCGGAAGAAAGAGCAGGGGAAACACACAGGCGATTGAGAAATATATATTTCCTAACAGTTTGATTCATTTAAATCCCATTTGATTGAAAGACACAACCTTAGACAAAATAGTTTTTAGCGACACTTTTTTCCATTTTAGCTGCGACCTAAAATACCAGCACAGTGGAATTTATTGAGCAGAAATAGTTCATGTTTGGTTTTTTTACAGGGTCAAAAATTAGAGCAGAACTTTTGACTACTATGAAAAATTCAGTATTTTGCTGCTCCCACAGAAACCACAAGCAAACTGAACACTATTCCTTTAAGAAATACGTACTGCATGCTGCCTTGCATGTCAATGTAAAAAAATACAAAAAACCCCTGTGATTTCTAACACTTGGATGATGTGATGGAGATGACTCACAGCTACCACCGCCTCGAATTTCAGATTAAAATCTGTAAAATTGACTTAGTTCTAGTCGTTTTACATTTTGCTAAGGTGAAAAAGCTATTTTGGTTAATCAGTTAATTGTAGATGTACATCTAGTGATTACGTTTTGTTAGTTTTATTAAAATCCACCCAGTGGTTCATGAGATATTTTGCTAACAGGGAAGCAAAAACACACAAAGAACCTTATTATTGGTTTTGTCACATTTTGACAGAAACTCTCCAACCCTACTGTATACAGTACCAAGTGCTGTAACATGCAGATGATCAACATATTGAATAAAAGTTTGCTTGAACCCTTGAAGGGTAATGCTGTAGTGACTTGGTTCACTACAGCACGGACACCGCATGTCTTAAAATTCCCTCAATGAAAGAGAGAACCTGCTACCTGAGTTTGGAGGATTTGTTGGTTTTTTTTTTCTCAGAGAGACCGCTAGTGTTTTCAATTGTTGGGAGCCGATCAATATCAATGAATACACTCTAACAACAGGCAGCACACATTTATGCACCTTGACAAAGCACTGCTTCATACTGCAGGTTCGGAGGCTTCTGTTCAAATTATTCCGAAAAATGATTCAATAATCCAAACTGACTTAAATTACCAAAAAGAAAACAGGTGATCACTTTTGGACTAAGTAACAAGTGGTTTAGTATGAAGTGCCTCATAGAGCGACTTTAAAGCAGGTCAGCATCATATTTAAACAAATCCAAGCTTCAGCCTAAAAGAGCTGTGTTCAATTTATGCTACATGACGTTCTTGCTTGTTGGACTTGGTTGCAAGTTTTCTTTCTTACTTTAAAATTTTTAAAAACCTTGAAAGTAAACTTCAGTAAAATACAAATTTATCATAGTTCAATAAATTCACATGTCAAAATGCCACAAATTAAAAAGAGGTAATAACACAAAATATGACAAAATAATAGTTTGAATTTTAGTTTACACTAATTCATTTCTTCTTTTAATGTATTTCTTTATTTGCATAGATAATGTTCATTTCTTCTGTACAGTTTACCCTTTCGCTTCTATTTCAGGATTTGTTTCCATATATACCTTGTTGTTTCCATATAAGACTTTTTTTATTTAATTTTTTTAAAATCCTTTTTTGCAGTACTGTCTTATTAGGCCAACAAGGGGAAGTTTCTTCCATTTTGCATCATTGTTATTTGCTTTAACATCAACTTCTTTTTAATTTAAATGAGCACAATATTGTCCAAGAACAGCAAATAATTTTCACTGTCCTCTCTACCTCTATATGTAAACTTAATTTAGTTAAAAAAAAGGTCTTTGATGGATTAGGTCTAAAAGCAAAACATAAAACATAAATTAACAAAAGGTCTGCGTAGATGGAAAACTAATTTCATTAATGTTTCTTTTCCACCCAGATCAATAACCAAAGTAATGGATTTCAGTGGGATGTGTGATTCAGAATGTGTTGTTTTAAACCCAAAGGCTGGAACGTGTCATCAGGTAATCAAGGAAAATAATTTCATCTACTGTATCCTTTACGGTGTTTTTTTTAACACAACCTTAAACAACTACAACTTATGTAACGTCTACATACTTAAACAACCCTTAGACAAACGCTATTTACACTTTTTAAAACTTAAAGGAATAGCTCAGCTCTTTCAATTAACTCTATTTAGAAAAAATAAAGTTTAATTCTGAACAGACTGACAAGCTAATGGCTCGTCCAAAAGCAGCGACAAACAGAAGCAAATTCTTTTCTTCTCAAAAAGATTCTAATACTCCAGATTTCATAGCAGTTCATGCAAACATTATTTCATAAACCTCAAAACAGGCAATGTCAATTTGATGACAACAATGGTATACTACACAATTATTTACAAAGAATACAATGTTTTTATAAGCACATATAGAGACAACAGCAGCAGCGAGCTGTTGCCTTTCTGGCAGGAATATCACAATATTTCTGATGGAATACCCATGTAATGTAAAATAGATGGTGGTTATAAAGGTAATATGTGTGTACTGCTATGAAATTGTAAAGATTGGAGTTGTTTTAGGACCGCAGATTAATTTTAAAATTAGAGTTTTGTAGATTTTGTAAGCCTTTGTAAATGGCTCTGATTAGACCACATTGACATGACAATATTGATTAATCTAAGACCCCATTTAAACCTAAATGATCTCTTGGAAATGTCATAGATTTCCGTTACTGAATGTGACAACATTACATGTGCACACAGAAATGCTGTGATCGCAATTGACAAGACTACAAAAACATGAATCCGATGTAGTTTCCATGCCAGGTCACTAGCTGGGGCTGTGATTTTTGCATTTTATTGACGCACATGTGCATTCAGACGCTTCAGACTCCAGCATGAGAACCGTTTCGAGACTGTTTAGTATTTGTTGAATGTAAGAAATGTGTCTCCACTGTACCACGAGATGGTGTAGCTCATATATGTTCCAGGTCAGAAGCTCCGACAAATGAAAAAGAGCAGCACAAACCGCACTCTGCTGTTCCTCATTGTTACTGTTGTTAATCCAACTGCAGAAAGGAATCACTTCAGCCGTCCATAGTGGGCTTGTATGATTTCACATTGATGCTGGGCATTTCCAAAAACGTCCTTTCTGAGACTGGGATTCAAACAGTTTTAGTGTTATTGTTGGGAAAACAAACGGCTGAAACGCAACAGAAATGTTACAGTTTCACCTACAAACGGCGTCATGTGAACAGGGTCGAAGTGGATCAAACTTCCAAAGTGAACTGCTGTCTTCTTAAAACAATCTTCAAAATTTCAAAGTGGGTAATGCTAACACTATTTTTAAAAACCTTTACACCACCAGCAGTTTTATATCACTTGGTTATTTCAGCAGAAATACATATAAATATATTCCTGCAGGAAGTGTCCCCAGGCTGCACAGGAAATGTTGGCTGCTTCTTCTTCTGTTTGAGTCAGCCATTTGTAAAATTGTTTTGCATGAGCCCCTGAGTAATTCTGACGACTGGAATTGTTTTAAGATGGCAGCAATCCACTTCGGTTCAGTCTCGTCAGTAAATAGCTGCCATCTACACTATTCTGGATATGTTTTAACAGATGTTTCTCCTTAGTTTACTTTATATTTTTTTGTCCATCCATACATTCTAATAAAAGCTCTGAAATCCCCACTCTTTGCCAGTAGAACGTCCACCTTATCAACATTTTGATTTTCAGAGAAAGAACATTCATAGCTTGGCTAAAGATACTCCCAATACTTGTTTGTTTCCTGACACCATTTACCTTGTATTCTCAGTTATTAATAATGTCAGCTCAAAAATTGATAGTGGCAGGATCAGGGTAAAGCTCTGTAATTGTTTGTTTGTTTTTTACAGCACAAATAGGCAATTGTGAAAATATACATTATTCTGTCATGATCGGGGACAACAGAAAAGAACCCTGAGCGCAGACTCATAGTAAAAAAACTAATTTATTAATTAAGAAAAAATAAACAAAACAAAAGCTGACGAGGCAGCAACTCAAAAGATCAAAAATCCTAAACACGGTGGGGCAGAACAACAAGGAGACAAGGTACTGAGCACAGCAGCAAACACCAAACGAAAAACAATGAACCAGCGACTAGTGGGAGAAATGACCGGGAATTTGAGTACTGAGGGTAACGAGGGAAGTGGAAACAGGTGAGTGGTGATGATTGCGGACAGGTGGAGATGGGCGTGGCAAGGAGGGCAGAAAAGTGACGGAGGAGGAGTGAATACTGAGCAGGAACTCAAACAGGAAAAAAAACAAACTGACAAACAACAACAAGAAAAAGAAAACAGAACCGAACAAACAAAAATCCAAATCCTTACATATTGTTTCTGAAAAGCTCCTTGTCTCAAATCCACATGGATAAAAAAGCAACATCTGTGTTTTCCAAAATCTCGGCCTTATTAGAAATTCTTTTCGTATGTGGTGCAAATGTTGCAAAAAGATATCAGTTTTTAAAAACTATCAGGAGCTGTGTGGATGGGGCTTTAATCTCTTTTTCTCCAAACTGAGGTGATTCAAAGAGCTGTCTACAGCTACAAAGACATTCAACCTGGAGAGACTCACGACAAAGAAAGCTGCAATTAAATGGTTTTATTTGACATGAATGACATAAGATATTTGGCGCTCGGACCCCAGCGGAAGACGCGAGTGCCGACAATAGCAATGCGCTTCAAGGAGAAGCTCAGGTTGAGCATTAGAGGCGTCTTCCCCGGGCCGGACACTGGTGGCGGAGGTCGAAGAGGGGAAGGAAGCTTGAGGGAGCTGGGAAACTGGAGGTGGAGAAGGGGTGGAGGTGGGCTGAAGATCGGCCGGCGAACGGATGGGGCCATGATGGAAGTCCTTTTAAACGAAGGCTTGCTCGGTGATTGGATACGCTGGAGGCGCGGTCGGATGCTGATAGGCTGGAGTGGAGGTGCTTGACGCAGCGATTAGATGCAGGTGAGGCTGAAGCAGGTCTTCCAGTCTGAATTTACGCCTAGGCTTCATTTGTTGTTAGGTGAACATAATTGCTCACCTTTCCACAGAACCCCACCTAAAAAGATCTGAACTATCACTTTACTTTTAACCAATTGGTTCAAAATTCCTGAAACTAAGTGTGGAAAGGAACTAACAACCAAACGAAAAAAAAAGGGCAATTACAAAAAAAAAACCTACTTTTGTAGTTCAAGCAAAGAGAATTATTTCTTGTGTGAAACATTCATGATCCATGAACCCATCCAAGTTTCAAGGGTTGACAAAATCAAGCAAGACACATACTATGTCTGACTGGGAAGAGTGTTGGTATCCTTTATGAGTTGTAGGCAGTTGTTTTTGTGACTGTTTGAAAAGAAAGAAATATTTGTTTATCATTTGTATATATTTTCTACGATAAAGATCAGTGAACAAGTGAGACTACTGTGGTTGTCGGTTGTTTAAAACTAAGCAATTATAGCAAAACAAACTCCTAAAGGATGCAACATCAGCTTTGTTTTCAGATGAGTCTGACTGGCTCGGTTACCAAGTAGGAGAGAACTCGGAGCTCATAAGTCTGCAACTTTTTAATTTGAAAATCCATGGATGAATCAATTATAACTCGATGCATCACCACTGTACTAATTTGCACTGCAGCGTTTGCTAAAGTCAGTCTGTCTCAGTGTTGTTTTCGCACGCAATCAACCACCAGAAGAATTCATTAACATTGCTGCCTTTGAGAGGCGATGGTAGCGAGATTTTAATTTCCATGAAAATAAGTGGAAATGTGGGGGAGCAGTCGACAGCCGCCCTGTCAGCCTCCTGCTTTGTCAAACAGACAGCGAGCGTGAACAGGAAGTGTTTCACTCTGAATGTCATCATCATCCAATCTCAACAATGTCATCCCTTCACACACACTAATGCCACCGTAAATCTAGCTGGGGAATGTCAAGTATTAATAGTTCAGAAATGTGTGCGTTTTTGTTTTTTACCTATAGTATTTTTCCTCGATTTCCTGAATATTTCAAAGCATTTTCTATTGCTTTCTCCAAAACACTGGGAGGATGGGAGAGTCATCTTTCTCGCTCCGCTTCCCCAGTTTTTCAAACTTCTCGAATCAACCTTTCCTTTCCCTCCCCATGAAGCTGCCCACTTAGGGTGATGCATTTGTCACACTGAAGGCATTGTGCTGAATAATGAGGCACTTGACTTCAGGAGCCTGACCTTGCCCAGCATGGACTAGCTTCAACTGTGTAAAAAATTGCGACAAGTAGGGGATCTGGGAAACAAAATGGCGTAAACTCATTATTGATATTTGTGCAAAGTGACATTAAAAAAAGCCTGGCAAAACTCAAGATTAATTTGCACTTCACTTCTAAAAGCATTTATCATTGGAGTTTTAACAACACTTAGCGATTTGAAACGTTAAATTACTAAATTTCTTTTTTCCACCCCTTTTTAACATTTTATATATATATATATATATATATATATATATATATATGGTTGTGCATTTATCTTTACCCCTAGAGAAGGAACATTATAGTAAGAAGAAAATAAAATAAAAATTAAGGTTTTGTTATATATATGCATACAGTACAAAGCAGCATTTGGAATTATTTTCTTTTAATTAGAAGTTTGGCCGAGTGAGGTAGCTGTCCTTTCTGAGTCTGGTTCTGCTGATGATCTGTTCCTATTCATAAACAATTTTCCTTTACATTTACAACTGTACTAAATATAAATATACTGAACCGGACTATATTTGTGTTGATTTTGACTGTATGTGGGTGGCACTGAGGGGCAGTGGTTGGAGCTGTTGCCTCCCAGTGAAAAGATCCCAGAATTGCCTCCTGGCATTTCTAAGTGGAGTTTGCATTTGCATTTACCTGGTTTCCTCTCACAGATTAAATTGCCCATAGGTGAGAGCGTCAATGGTTGTTTGTCTCTATGTGGCCATGTGATGGACTTGAGACATGTTCAGGGTGTAGCCTGCCTCTCTCACAGTGCCTGCAGGAGATAGGCATCAGCTCCCTGCAACCCAGAAAGGAGAAGCAGGTAAAAAAAAAATAAAAATGGATGGACTAGACTAGAATTGGACCAGTTTACTTTTTTGTACAGCACCCTAAGGTGACTTTTGATGTAAAGTAAAGCTATCTAAATAAAAATATAAATTACTTTTTGAACAGGTTATAGTGCTGCAAGACTAAATTGAAAAAAAAAAAAGTTAATTTAATTTCTTATTTGTTGGCACCTTCAGTATAAAGATGGATGAAGTGACTCCATTAATATTCATTGTCTAAAATTAAAGCAAAAATGTATAGTTTTCAGGCGAGGCCATGTTTTATTTGTGGAGCCCCAGCCTGCACACAAGAGATTTATAGTCACTCGATACAAAGGTCCTGCCTACACATCATCCCAACTTGATAACAGACTGTCACTGTCAATCACAGTGTCACATGACACCTTTATGTCTCAAATAACTAATTAAAACTAAATGTTTTTTTAAAAGAATACACATTTGAACATACAGCAGCAAGATAAACACTATGGGAATAAATAAAATAAAAAACCTCAAGAAAAAAAACTGAAAAAAATGATCTAAAGTGTTATTTTTATTTTTTGTCAGAGAAATATCCCATTCATTTACATGAAGGGGAGGGACTGGTCCTTTGTAGCTTCAGCTTCCTGCTTCCAGTTCTGTTTCTAGTTGGTATGTTGTTGGTAAGAACTTTGGTGTCAGTTTTCAGGGCTGGTAACATATACATACAGAAAAAATACTTGAGTTTGTCTTCTGGTTGTCTCCATGGAGACCTGTTTGAAGGTAGTGCAGGTGCAGGGGGATTGGCCCTGCTTCAAAGATTATACTGCCCCCCCACCTCAATCTTCTCATTAAACTTAGAGAAGTTTTTTTGAAGCCTTTTTCACCTTTAGTTTCAGTTCTCATCCAGTTTGATTCGTTAATAGCCTAACATCTTCAGTTTATAAGGTTACACAATCAAATACATTATGCATTCTATACACAAGCCACCAAATATTATGTTTTCATCAGTAATACAGAGATAGTAGTTGTTCCTTTTTAATTTATCCTTTAAAAGTTTAATTAGTATCTTCTCTGTAAATCTCTGTCTTTGCAAATTCTGGAGAAATTGCATGTGAGAGCATAAAAGCTTGCAAGTTTTATTTTGGACATCGTCATACCATTGCAAAATAAACTGGGAATTCAGCATTCAGTGTTCAAGAGCATTTCTCGCTCGTTACAAACTAAGAACAATCTTACAGCACAGTTTGTGCTTCATGTGCCATCCCTTGTGTGCTCTACTAGGCACAACACTACAGTATTTTCAAATAAAAACTAAGCTTTCTATGTCACATTTCCACCTGTGAAAATCTGTAAACTGCCATATTGAAGTTTCTCAACTGATGTTCAGGGGTTTACATCTAATTATTTTACCTAACTGGTTTAAAAATGATTGCATTTCAGAGTTAGTCATCGTACTGTGCTGCTGGCAACAGTCAAAGCTTTAGGGAGGAGTTTGTCCTTTACCTGTTCTATGCTCTGACACAATTTCATTGTGGAGGTCTACAGAGAGAGCTTTGGAAATTAGTTTTGACATCTTGTGTGAATCACGTAATCTCATTTATGCAGGTGGGTGAAAGTTGCACTGTGATAATAGCACTCTTTTAGTGTTATTGAGCACACAAAGTCCTTCTAAACATGCATCCAAATGTCGCTTTTTTTTCTATAGAGCAATCTTGTTCCCAAGGGCCCTCTGCACTGCATGTTTAAGAAGTACCCCTGCTTCCAGCATACCTGATTAAAACTATTGAATTACCTCCTCAGCAGGTCATCAAGTTCAACAGAGGCCTGGTAACGACCCATTAATTTAAATCTGTTGTTTTGGAGCAGGAAAACATGCAGGTGAGTGGACTGAAAAAACAATGTTGTTTGGTGTGCTGTCGTACATGTGCATATGATAGAAAAGTTGTCTGCAGAGATGATTGCAAGATTACTGTGGATCTACTGTGGATCTGAGATTTTATTCAAGGTATACTTTATATAATCTTGATTCTTGTGTCTGCTCTGATGCCAAATCCAATAGCTTTAGCACCTCTGCCCTGGCTAATTTCTGTTCAGAATAATAAACTTTACAGGTCAGTATCTGTTTGGGATACTTGCCATCAAATAACAACTGATGAGCATTGCTTCCCTTAACCTGCAAATAGCCTTTAGTTTAATCCATATGAAGATATTACAAATATGGAATATAATTTTGACCAGATTACATAAAGTACAACCCACTCAAAAATTGTGACTCCTCTTGCATTTGTTACACGTATCAAACTTTAAAAATTGTTAAAAAAAAAGTTTTTTATTGGTAAACATATTTTCTGTTCAGTAACTGGCTCTATTTTCAAGGCATGAGTTGAATATATGATCCAATTTCGTAGAGGATCAAGGCTTTTTTTTAGGGTCAAGCCAGCAATCATGTTACATTTAGTTTACAGTTTAACTATGTTCAGCAAATTCAAACACATCTTGTCAATCCATTCATCCACCAATCCATCTTCTGCCATTTATCTGAGACTGGGTCATGGACAATATCCTAAGCAGAGATCTTCTTTCTGTCCAGCTGCCTCTTGCAGCTCATTTGAAGGGACTTCAAGGTGTTCCCAGATATCATTTCTTCAGCAAGTCTGAGGTCTGCTCCAAGGTCTGCCCCCAGTGTGACATGTCTGAAGCACCACCCTTGGAAGGCGTCTAGAAGGCATCCTTTCCAAATGCCCAAACCATCTCAACTGGCTCCCTTTGATGTGGAGGGACTCTAACCTCTGCCTTGTCCCTAATGCTGAGTCCAGCTACTTTGCTGAGGAAGCTTGATTCACCTGGCAATTTTGTCCATAAAAGTTATGAACAGAGTCAGTGACAAAGGGGATTCCTGGTGCAACCCAACACTTACTGGAAATGAGCCTGCCTTATTACCAGCAATGCAAAACATATGTGGACTGGTTGGCCAAACTCCCATGTGCCTGCAAATATTCTTAAAAGGATTAAGACTAAGACCAAAACCACATTGCTCATCCTGAATCTGAGCCTTGACAGTCAGTTGGACTCTCCTCTGCAGTACCCCAGCACTTTGCAAGCAGGCTGACTATCTATCTGTAATTGGAGCACACTCTCTAGTCCCTCATTTTTAAGAGAGCAATTGTTTCCAGGGACATTGTTCATTTTAACACAAAACCTTTTGGTTGTTTAATATTATTGCCAATCAAACTAATTTTTGTCATTTTGCTCCCCAGTCCACCTACAGGTGCATGCATTTACTCCCCTTTGGATAATAGTTTACTGACATCTGCACCAAGTACTTAAGAACATATGTGTCAGCTTCCATAATCCCAGTTTAATGTTTCCTGCTTTTTCAGCCTGTGATGCCGTAAAGTAGAACAGAGTGATGGGCTGAGTGCAGGTTATTATTCTTCCCCTCATGTGCTCATGATTTGGATGAGTGGTCTTCATAAGGGATTCATGCAAGCCTGTGTGGTAGTCTTTTTGTGCCTGTGGTCTTGTTATATTCACTGAATGGTGATCAATCTCAACCTTTGTTTTCCTGCAGGTATTCCTCTGACTTTCTCTGTCTGAGTATTCCCTGGTTGGTGGTGAGATGGCTTTTTGCCCCAACCATGTCAAGGCCTCGTGGAGCATCAAATTCCCTCCAAGCAAAGAGAAGACAGCTAGACAGGGTGCAATGAGGCTTTGGTCATGTTATTGTCTACTCTGTTCAGGGATAGCCCCTGTAGCCAGCTTCAACTGATTATTGACTGACTCAGACTTGCCCAACACCCCAAGACACACTGGTAATTTGTTTGCTAAATCACTTTGCAAAGACAGGCACTGGGCCTGAATTTCATCAGGAAAAAAGATGAATGAGCTCAGTTTTAAATCTGCTCTCTGGCAGTGCAGATCCACATTAAGCACTGTTATCCTCTCTTTAAATGCTCAGTACTGTCTCTCATGTGTCCAAACATCTTTTTAAAATCCTGTCTGTGGGTTGATAATGCAGTCTGAAGTGTTTTTTGCAGCCTTGCCCTCCTTTTGCCTTTCTGTTTTGGAGGTGTGCTGCTGATTTCTTTACTCTAGGTTGTGTGTTAAGCTGTCAGTAATTTCGGCTCATGTTTTGATAAGCATGCTATAAAGACGTCATGGCTAATGTTCACCGATCAGATAAATGATTGCTGCTGAATGCATCATGAACAGACCAGCTCATCCGAACCAAATCACAGTCAGTAATGCTGAATGTGCAGGGTAATGGTAGAAAGAAAAATGTGTTCAATTACTGAAATGTGAAGGAACTGTTATTGATGCCAAAACAAACTAAAGAGAGAACAAAGGGAACACAACACTGAGAATGACGAGTGACCATGTGCTTTATGGGTACTGAGTAAATATAAATTAATACCAACCTGTACTAGTACACATCATAAACACTGTGAGTTGTTTTTAATATGAGCATTGTTCCTCAAATTGAAGTGGTTCATCTGGATACAGAACATTTGTTAGTTCTGTTTTTCTCATAGATTTTTGCTCACCTCTTCACAGAACTTCATTATTTTTGTTGAAAATTTGACCCTCCTGTTGGGCTCCATTCAAGTGTAATAATTTTAGAAGTTTTCTCTCTGAAAACATTTTTTTTGATCTGATGACTTCGTTAACACAAGTCATCTAATACAGGGTGTTTTATTCAACTTTCTCTCATCCTTGGATTTAAAACAGCAGATTATTAGAAATAATTATGTGAGACATTAGGTGTTGAAAACTGACTTCAGCAGCTGGACATAAAGTAAATCAGAACGATAAAAGCTAATTTTTTCATACAGTTCTGTCTCCTCCAGCCATATTTTCACTTTGTCACTTCCACACCTCCTTCCAAGAAAAAAAAAGGTTAAACTAAAAACAGAGACTTTGATGAATGTCGGCACTTTTTTTTTTCTTTTGACCTGGGGAAATGTCTCCCTCACCCACACCTCCCCCGTTCTATTCAGAACAAAACATTTAGCTGACATTTCTGGCCTTATCCTCTCAGAAGGAGTTTAAAGTTTCTTTTCTACCAATAAATCCAAAAAAGGTTAAAAATCAAAAACAACTGGACTTCTATTCTGTGGCTGAAAACAATTTCAGGTGGATAAAGCTCTTTGGATGAGAATCAAAACCAAGTCCTAGATGATTGAGCATATTTTCTACCAATAAACACATTCAAACAGTGACTTGCTTTAGGAAACTTTAGGATGTAGCTGATCACCTCTTGCTTACTAAAATAATCATCTAGAGATTTGATGATTACTGATGATTAATAATGACTACTGAAGATGTTGGGAAAGTGACAAAAACCTCATATTAGAAACTAAATGGAATAAACAAGAAATAAAACTTTTACAAGATGAAAGAGTCAAACCAGCAAATGATTAATTACATTTGATTTGCTTGTATGATTGATTGATTTCTTGGTTTATTTTCATTGGACATTAAAAAACAACCTCAGCTGAGTTTTATAAATTATAAAACTAATAAATCGTCAAAAAATAAAAGAACAAGAAATAATAAAACTGAAATACAACTAATTACAAATATAAACTGAGCTTGCACAATTAAAGCAAAGAGAGACAAACCCAGGCTTTTAACATTGACTGAAAATGATCAATGTTTTGGGCAGCTGTGATTTGCAGATGATGAGCTGTTACCAAAAAGGTTCTGTCACCTCTGGGTTTGAGCCTGGATCCAGGAAAGTCAAATTAAGAGTCATTGATCTGTAAACCTGCAGTGTTCAGGCTGGAGTGCCAGGGGTGACAGAACAAGTTTGAACAAATAAGATGGCACCATACCAGAAAAACTTAAAAACAAGCAATACAATTTTGAATTAAAGCTCAGAGTGGACAAGAAGCCTGTGTAGGGAGACTTGACATGATCACACTGTTTTTTCTTCGTGTTGGAAGACAAGCTGTTGTGTGTTTAAAAGCCTGCAGGCACCAAAGTGACAAAGACAAATAAAAAATCACAATAGTTTAAAAAAGATGCAATGAGGACATAAATTTACTCTGGATATTTATTCTGGATCAGACCTCAGTTAACTCCTCATTACCTACTCAGTGTAATAGAAAGTGACTTAATATATATCCAGTGAATGCCTTTTGAGAGTTTCATTAAAATATGTCTACTGGTTCATGAGATATTTTGCTAACAGGACTATAAATATTATCTATGATGTTCACAGATGACACTGTTATCTGCAGTGAGAATAGGGAGCAGGTGGAAGACAGTCTGGAGAGGTGGAGGTCTGCACTGGAGGGAAGAGGAATGAAAGTCAGTAGAAGCACAACAGATTCTACTGAGTGAGACTGAGGCAAGTGTCTAAGACTCTATTTACATGCAAACAACCTCTGCAATTGTTAATTTTTTTTAATGCTTATTGTGGCGAATGAACAAGAAAAAAATCATGTTTACATGGATATAGCCGCACTCCCTAAATCTGCTGTAGTTTCCATGCCAGGCAGGGTTGCCTGTTTGGAAATGCTGAACTGTCACTTTAAAAAGATTGTACTTTGACCCAAACTATCATATGTGCTGAGTGAAGTGCTCCTTCTCGGAGGGGGGAGGCTGTAGGGTTTGTTATGTTGTGATTGGTGAACATGTGCATAGAAAAGGAGAGGAACTTGACCATAAAACTATCTTTTAAAAATGGTAATTATTGCATATCTGGCAACACTGATGCTGGGCTTTCAATCAGATGTGAAGTGAAGTGAAGTGAAATTTACTTATATAGCACTTTTCCGCAACAAGGCGATTCAAAGTGCTTTCAATGTGCATACAGTCTGGAGCATGGAAACAGTTCCATCCAAAATGGTGACAACATGGATGTTTGTTTGGACCTACAGTGAGGTTGGGTTGCTGCTCCATGTTGAAAAGGGTGAGTAGCACAAACAGCATTATGTTTAATACTGTTGTTGGTCTGCTCGTGCATGTGCAGAACAGCTATTGACTGAAGCCGTCTGTAGTGTTCATGTACAATTTCACACAGTGCTGCTTCCTTTAAAATGCAAATTGGAGTGTCCAAAAGTCTCCACTCTGAGACCTGGGTTCAGAAAGCTTTGGTTCCAGAAAAAAAGAGTTGTTGTGCACACGAACAGCTGAACTGCAGCAAAAAATCTACTACTTCACTGTTGTGTAAATGGTCCCTACGTGAAGCTGCAGAGAGTACTGGTATTGAAGGTGGATAAGTTTGAGTACCTGGGATCAACAATCTAAAGCAACAGGAAGTGCACAGGAGAGGTGAAGAAGAGAGTGCAGACAGGGTGATGTGGATGGAGACGAGTGCCAGATGTGATTTGTGACAGAAGGATCACTGCAAGAGTGAAAGGAAAGGTTTACAAGATGGAAGTTAGACAAGCTATGATGTTTGGTTTGGACACAGTAGCCATGACAAAATGCCAGAAGGCAGAGCTGGAGGTGGTAGAGACATCAGGTCACATCTACAATAAATCACTGCTTTTCAGTACAATCAGTTAGTCTTGTTGCATTTTGGGAATCTGTCATGAAAGGAATGGTGATCAGTGGAAAAAACTGTATTCAAAGTCAGACAGCACATGACTGCCAACCAGGACATCTCCTTTTATGATATAAGTGAGTGTATATTAGCAGCATTAAAGATTTTATTCTGTTAGGTTTTATTTTCATTTAGTTATTGATTTTAAATTTTCCCTTCAGGGCTGTTTAAAGAAAAAAGCTGTGTTCAGTTAAGCTGCACACAAAAAAGTGGGCAAGTATTAAACAAAAAAATGTCTTCCCTTTTTTGTTTTTGTTCTCTTTTTTTGGTCACAGTGATATTCTTTCAACTGCTGTCTCCCCAGCATTGCAAAACACTACAAAACTCTCCACATATATCCATGTACTGGTGAGAAAACGCCCCAACAACAGAGGCAGAGCAAAACAGACAGAGACATGATGCACCTCTTTGCATTTAGTACAATTCTTCAAAACTGATTTAAAAAGACTACGAAAGGTGCAACAATTAAAAAATGAGCAATATAACTTGTGTCCAGGAATGATCAAAACATTTAGCTCTTGCCTTCTTTGTCAAGTTTGCTTATGAAGCAGCTGTATGTCAGATAGACATAATAGAGTAGGAGCTAATATATATCAAACATACAGTTTGTGTGTGAGCTCACCTAGTTTATACAAAGCCTCTCCGTCACAGTGTTGGGTTGCATTTTCTTGGTAAATTGAGTTAAATTTTCCAGGCATGTTTCTGTTCAGTTCTCCCCATTATCAGCTTTAACTCAGGAGGGGAAATGATCTATCATTTGGCCTAAGGGCCTTTTACTTTATTATCCCACTATTTCATTTGCACAGAGCACTGATCTCACTTTGTAAAAGAGGGTCTGAAAATTTGAAACCGAAAGCATTTTATGATGCAGTAATGTGTTTTGTGCCAAGATGTCAAGCTGCAGCCTCCAAACCATGGATGATGGTGTTGGCTCATCAGAGAGGTCATTAAAACTGATTGTGTTCAACTCTTTAAACCCAAACGTGATTTACTCTCAGCTGATCAGCACACTAGTCGTGTGCTTGTGGAGGTGACTGGAGAGATAGCAATATTTTATAGGTCAATATTTTATAAGTATTTCTCTCACTGAATATTTGTGGCAGGAGTCAGCCTATTATTCCTCTTGGAGTTTTCAATCAGCCTTCCCAGCGTTCTGTCCTGCTTTCAAGCCACAGAAGAACTGTATTTCCACAATAAGGATCCTGTGATCTGAGCACTAAACCACTTCACTGGCTTTGATGACACTCCTTACAGGACGAGAGATTAGACTGAAAATTCACACCAGTTTTTCAAGTTCATAGAATTTAAGATGCCGTAAATCTTTATTCAGCAGGAAAAAGCTGAATATTAGTTAGGCCATCTGCACCTCAGGCGATGACTCATTACAATGTAGAAACACTCAGCCAGAACATACATAGTCTTTGCAGGGTGTGTATTAAATGGATCATTTCTGGTCATTATTGAAGTGATGTTATGTCAAATAGTTATCAATAGTTATCAGCTGTAACATTAATCATAGAGTAAGGGAAATGGAGAAAAGGCTAATGGCTAGCCAAACAAGTGCCTGTTTTATATTGTTTTTTAGATTTATAAAACAATTCTTTCTCACATGCCGTGCTGGTGTGAAAGAACGCTTTAAAACTTCTACGCTTTTGAATGACATTGCTTGTTTAGCTTGTTGCTGTTTTCTCAACCGAACAATATATGTGTTACTACGCAAATGTGTGTGTGCCGAACATAGAGACCAACATGGTGCTGAGGCTGCTGAATGGTTTATTAGTGTAGTGGCTGTGTATTGTATTCTGGGTGGAGTGTGAGGAGTGTGGTGGCAGTGTACCCATGCTGAGAGGCCCTTATGCACCAGCATGGCTTGGCCATTAAGAATATGAAGCAGGACTGACACTGCTGGTCCCATACCAGTGCTACACCTGTGACAATATTATAGAAACAACCTAGCACAAACATGCTAACCATGGCAGTAGCATTGTGTTGATGTATTGAGTAGCTGCATCCTAAAGTGGTACAAAAGATATGTGCCAGGGTGGCATATCTCGTTTGCACTCAGGGTTGCAGAAAATAACAGGGGAAAACCATATGGTGAATACTAAGAATGTAGCAGTGTCGTGATTGCCTTCCCGCTGAAGAAGTTTTCCCAAATTTGCCATGATCCAGCCACATTCTAAAAAGGTCTTGTAGGTTGTGGAGAATGTAGCAGGGACATCATTCTTTGGGAAGAGGGTCTTCCCTGCATGTGAAAATTATAATCTGTATTTGAAATCAGCTTTAAATTTGACGGAGAACATTGTACAGTGCTGTGTAAATCCAACTTCTATGAGAATGCAGAATTGAAGAACTTTCTGAAAAGCCCTACAGTTGTTTTGGCATGCTTTACTTTGGCAAACAATTGATATTTGGAGAGACTGTCGCCAGCTGGGTAAAATCCATCCACTTTGATCGGGTCAGGTCAGATCCAAATGCAGGACAACTGAGTGACAGCCTCCTGAGTGCCTCAATACTAGTTACAGCCAGAGATTTCCCCGGCTTAACCGGCCTTTTCTGCAAGGTCACATGTCCTCAACTCTTAGCACCTCACATTGTCTCACTATCAGAGGCGTACAGCACTGAGACAAAGTCTGGAATACCTGGTGATACGGGGAGAATTTCCCAAAAGGAGCAAGGATTTATGATTCAGTTTAATAACCTTCATTTGTAATTTGCAAATACTAATGTGCTACAGTAGTATTTTGAAATGGAAGAATAAAATAAACATGGTGCTAATGCTTGTAGTGTTAAATTCTCTGCCAGCGTCTGAATAGTAGTACATCAGTTTGCTTCTGACTTTCATTTCAATCTTGTTCCCTATCTTGAGCGTTTGTGAGTGGGCAGGTAACTATAGAGAGAAGAATTTTCCCCAGAATGAAGATTTAAAGTCCCTATAAAAAAATTCAAAAAGATGCTCCCATTAATGGCACTTTTTCTTTTATCCTGTGAGCAGTTCAGAATTTCAGGGGGTAAAAGAATATTTTTTTCTTTTTGGGAGTGGATTTAGCTCCCATCTCATCTTGACTCCTTTCCAACTTCAGCTTTAGAAGTCACATTAACTGTGACTCAAAAGTGAGACCTTCTGTTTTAGCTTTTTTTTTTTTTGCTTTGTTTTTGATGGCAAATTCTCTTAAAAGGTTTTAAGTGAATCTCAGCTTCAGAAAGAAATTGCTGCCTCAGTGTTTTTTTCTAGAGTTGAGTTTTAAATAACAGGAGGAAAATCTAATTCATTATTTTATTTTAAAGTGAGCCCATGTTTCATGGAACTCAAATGTGATGGAGAAATTACATTATAGTGACTTGTGTAATATTGGCACAGCAAGCTGTTCTGTTACTTCATTGTTTGTCTCTGCAGTGTTGTGTTTTAATAACCTAAACTGTGTATGACTCTGTATGACTAGCAACAAGACTTCACCTTAAAAGGTCCTTTGATTTTTTTATATATGGTTGTTTTGAGCAGGGAGGGAATTAACTGCAGCAGACAGAACAAGCTCAGTTTGGACAATCATGGAGGATTTTTCCAGAGGGAGTCAATCGACCACTCAGAGCAAATTTCCAACATCTAAAACAACTCAAAATCAACAGTCTCATCAGTTTGAGCAAATGCAACGTTAGGTATGTTTACACCTAGTCATACTGGTATGCCATAGATGTCAATTCTTTTTATTTTCTTTCTCAATAAAGCACTGCTAATTGTGGTGTGATGAACATGTTTTTCCACACTGATTAGTTGATTCTGCCTGCGGTAGGTTTGTCTCTTTTGTTCTTCTTCCTTGGGTTTATTCAGTTAGTCTTAGTTCGACCCTTATGGGATCAGCCATGTTGTCATCACTTTCATAATTACTTATGTTTACTGTCTCCTAGTTGATGTTTTGGGATCTGACCAGTCAGTCTGTGAACTGAACTGTGAAGGTTGTTTGTTTTTTTATATTTTATTTTAGGCCTTGGAGCTTGAGGGTTCTGCTAAGTATGATAGCTGTTTATGGGACTGTGTTCTTAAGGGCAGAGATCTCTCAGGTTGTCCCTGGGATCTGTTGGACACACCTGTTTGTCTGTACTGTTAGCAAAATATCTTTTAAACTATTGGATGAATTTGAAAAAACCTCCTAGAAAATAATCAATGAATGAAAATCTACAACTGAATAACTTTATAAGATAATCTTATTTAAGATGGCCGCCACACATAAGCAAACTTAGCAAACACAAAAATGGCTACAAATCTCTTGGCTTTACAGATATTGAGCTCAAATTTGGTGTGGTAGTAGCTGATACTTGTGCAAAGTGGGCACAAAAAACAGTTGTTCAAAAATCACAGATGAAGCTGGCCATGTCCTGCACAGATGAGAGCTTTCAGACATTAAGCGAGGCTTGCAGAACCAAAAAAAGCATTAAGCAGAAGCTGTATTGACGTGGAGCACAACACAATAAATGTGTGACAGACGTCTTACTTGTATTGTTTTTAAAACTTGACAAATCACCTCAGTTTAGTGATACTCTTCATGGTTAACTAATTTTCTAAACTCAATGCAAAGTTGCTGTGGGTCATCATCGATCTTCCTTCTGCAATAAATCTGTTTGTTGTTGATTATTCCTGAGACAGCGTGGTTGCACAGACTATATGTTATGACTATCACAATAATGAGCTGCAAAGTTGGCTTACCTTTTCACATGTGAACAGTTTCAGCTCTGTTACTATCTACCTTCAAGGCACAAAAACTATTTCTCAGCCTTTTGGGATTATCTATCTATCTATCTATCTATCTATCTATCTATCTATCTATCTATCTATCTATCTATCTATCTATCTATCTATCTATCTATCTATCTATCTATCTATTCTGGGTTGGCTTTAACCACCTCGGCCACCTCAGTCCATCCAGAAATCACACCAAGGCGACCAGAAGGGGTCTAAATCCCGGCTTGAAATGTTTTGGGAAAATGCCTACATCTTCCTCTTGCAAACATTGAAATACTGGGTCAAAAGTTGTTTTTATAAATCAATCTGGTTGTTGGGTTTTGAAGTTTCCTTTGCTGCCTCATCCTCTGCATATAGCTCCTTTTACTGGCCTTGCTTATATAAAAACATTCTAACAGTATTACGTTCTCTGCCATGAATGTTTTGTTCCAGTAACTCATATCTCATCCGAATATCTTAGTTCTCCAAAATCTGATGTTAATCCATGTGACGTCTAAACCAGCATGGCATCATTTACATACAAGTCACTCATACTAAGGCAACAAGCCTGCCCTTATAAGGAATCATAAAAGTTAAAGTTTAAATACTAATATACATGGTTATGTTGATGTGAGACAGTCTGGTTCTTAATCTCTGTTCCAGTTATGTCCAAGTTTGCTCAACTGTTTGCTGCAAACAGAGCCCAGCACACTGGTTTAATGAGGCCAGTCTTGTACTGGTTGCAAGTTTTGCCTTTTGGCCTCCAGAAGATTCTCAACTCTTTTCATTCCAGTCCTTATTCCACAAACTTATCCAACTCATTACACATGCTGAACATAACCTCACTTGGCTAACATAATCACACAGCTGCCCAAGCAGGCACACAAAATGTGACACAAGATAGTAAGGACACACACTGAAAATACCGACAAAATCTGGGAGTTGTCACTGTAACCTCACTTCTCATGTCGTGGTGCATTATTCAGCTGTTGGCAGAATAATATATTGGGACTTCATTTGAATATGTGTTCAAACACCTTTATATATTTACGAAACAGGTTGAAAGAAGTAGGAAGAGCTGTATGAGGAAATGAAGGGAGACACTGTTTTACATCTGGAGTCAGGTTCTTTTTATTTCCACCCATTTGGCTAAAGTTTCACCGGCAGTAATCACCTACCAGCAATTCTTTTGAGTAGGAGAACAAGACGGTCACTATGGCAACCTCCAAGACATGCCAAATGTGTTCAGTGTAGCAACTGTGAACGAAGTAAATTGACTGAAATACAGGAACCACACAGGAGATCAGGTAAGTGTCTGAAAGTCCAAAACTTTACTTCAAGGTTGAGGTCACAGACACGGGTCATGAAGTGTCAGTCAATCGGGCAAACAATACAGAAGAGCAGCAGGTGAACAATAAAAATCCAGACATGGGTGACTACCTCAGACAAGGAGCAGACAGAGAGAAAAAGTCAACCAAACAAAAGGTCATATACAAAAGAAAAGTATGAAAATGAATAGATAAAAACTAACAAATATGATGATAGTCTAGCATTTGTAAAGAGAAAGTAATGGTACCTCTGTCAGGATGATTAGAGCCAAACACCTAAATTACTTTCTGAAGAAAATGCCACTACATCAATACATTTTTATAGAAAAAGGATTTTTGAGCTTTTTCACTGTATATTTTGTCTTTGCGTTACTTTGAGTCGTCAAAGGTTTGAGGTATAAAACTCCTAGTTGGCAAGTTTTACAAATTGTGTAGATTTGTGTCTTCTATATTTTCAGTTTCTTACTAAAAAAGTAAGTAGTTCATTACTTGTATTCTGCTTGATATGTGATTAATGCTACTTGCAACTGTGTTTTTTTTTATCATGGGATAGCTGTGGATCAGTGGTTAGAGTTGGATGTTCGATTCCACCAGTATGCCACATGTCAAAGTGTCCATGGGCAAGACACCAAACCCATCACTGCCTCCCATGTGTGCCCCATCTGTGTGTGAATGTGATCTAAAGCACTGATTAGACTCTATATGATGATTTATTCAGGTTAGCTTTGTAGAGATGTAGTAGAGTCCTGTATGAATGTGTGTGGATGGGTAAATGAGAGCACAGATTGTGTTGTAAAGTGCTTTGAGTAGTCTGGTTGACTAGAAAGATGCTATATAAGTACAGTCAATTTATAACTAATGTAAACAATAATGGTATATGATTATTTTAGAAAGAGAAAAAGTTGTGAACTGGCAATTTATTTACATTATCATCTGATGATACTCCTTCAATAAACATAGCTTTTGCAGAAACAAAGCTATTAGTTAAATGTAAGATACATTCTATCAGGATCTGGAGAACAAAAACCAAAGAACAAAACAAAACTCACCTAAACTTACAGTCCATGACAGTAGCCCTCCTCTTAAGGCACGACTCCCAGAATAGAAAACCAAGACAAGAGCTAAAGAACAAACTCAAATCTAAAATGTAACAAAACCAAGACACTATACCAGGACCCCCCATTTCAAGGCTCCCAGATGTCCCAAAGAAGACCTACAAGTTCAAATCAAACCATGTGTATGGAGGGGGCTTTGGTGGAGAGACTGAAAAAATGAAGCAGTCCAGAGAAGAAAGATAAGAGCCAATGGACAAAAACAAACCCAAAACTTATCTAAATTCACAGACCACAACATCTGCATTATGTCAAAACCATAAGATAAACTCCTTCACTCAAGGCAATTTTTTTTCACCAATGTGAAGGGGCCAATGCAACATTTTGAAAACATGATTTGTTTTGGCAGCAGGCCTCAGGTCCCATGCTCTTATAGGAGCTCTTGTAGGACTCAACACCTATTTAGACATGATTGAATGCCTTTACCAAGTCAATGGAGCATTTTTAAATTGCTGAACAACTCCATTTTCAGTCAGAATAAATAGCCAGTCTGTTGTTCCACTGCACAGATTCAGAGGTAAATAACGTTTAATCAATGGCTAAACTCTCTTCTTCAGAAACCCACCATCCCCAGATAAGAAAAGATGAGCCAAGACCCTGTTTTACCAATCTAAGAGCATTTTACTTCATGCAATACACTATGTATGTCAGCCACAGCAACTAAATAACATTCAAAACCTAAAAAAACAAAACAAACAAAACTTCACTTAGTAAAGTTGGCCTTGCTGACCTATGTTTCCTGGATTCTTCATGTGCACTAAAATGCATATCCAGTGGGTTACAGGAGTTCTTTAAAGTGTTAATTTCACTGTCCAAATATATTTTCTGTTAAGGTCAGTAACACTTAATCCCTGCTCTGTAGTGTCTGTGAAGCTCTGCCTTTCTGATGAGTCAGTTACATATACTGAGTCAGCACTGTGCCCTAGTGCAAGACGGTCGAAGCAGGCCATGCTGATTACAATAACAAGCTTATTATTCAATGTGCACCCTGTAGATCTTGTCCTCACAGATGTCACATAACATTTTCCTCACTTATAACTGAATATAAATCAAAATGACTAAGTTAGAACTAGAAAAAAAACAGAAAATACCTCCATCAAAACTTTATAACTTTTTTTGGTTTGCTTGTTTTTGTGTTTCAGTTTTTCTCCTGATACCCCCATGGAAAAGCAGATGTGGAGTTTACAAACAGTTCTATTGATCATGATCCTGAATTTTACATAGTGCCATTTCTGAAATCTACTAAGCAAGATTGAAACAAACCTTCAATTAACAAATGCAAATGTTATTTTAAGTTAAAGGGTTTTTTTTTTCTTCAGTAAATTAGGGTCACCATGATTCAGAAAGTTGACAACAGAATTTTATTTTGCATCCTCATTGTTGAGCATAATAATATGGGGCAAGCATAATTTTCAGGCTACAGTTGTAAATATTACATGCATCAGTAACCCTATGGTTTCAGCCAATTCAGCACTGGAGGCAGGAAACAAGATCTTGACTTCTCCAGCCCAGTAATGAACGTCAAAAAAGCTCTGCATGTTGAGAATGTCCTGAATGAGAATGTTTGTTAAACAGCTTGCCTTTACTAAATATCTGGGTCCACTGTAGGCTTGAAGGGCCTTCTTTCTCCGCCTTGCAACTGAGTTGACCGATGGCTGGTGATCAGGTGACAGTTAAGTTATTCTGCTCCAGAATATCCAATGGATGACCCTGCTATGCTTTCTACAAGCTACATGACCCAGTAGAATGTGACAAAATTGTAATAAAATTGGAAAACCTCTGTAAGTTTGAAGGCAATAATGAGGCCACTTGTGCTCTTGATATTTGTCAAATAGATTTTTCCCGTACCCCCACCATGTTCTATATGCCCCTCTCTGGAACGACTCTCTCAAACTGCATCAGGATGCATCCATGGGTATCCCATCTACACTATGTTGATCCATGTCCTTGTCACAAGCATGGTCATAGCCTAAGCATGAGGCCAGCTTGGCCAGTCATAAATCTGACCGTATCTTTCTGTCACTGGTGATTTGTTTCGTCAACCTTTTATTTTTATCTTGATGACATGAGATCCTAAAATACACCACTATATCTGACCCCTACAAAATAATTATCATATAATAACTGAATTATATTATATGTTGTATAATCACAAAAACATATATTTAAGCCAGTGGCTGAATAAAAAAGTTCGGACATTAATCTCAAACATATAAAACACTTTGAGAAAAGTACCCTTTAGCAAAAGTACTTGGCAAAAGGTCAAGCAAAAGCAAGCAAGCAAAAGTATAGTATTTTACATTTTTTCATGAAAAAAAAGGATACATGTTTCAAGAAATTTTTAGATTAAGGAAGCAGGTTCTGCAGCATAAAAACTACTTCCCATGCTCAAAATGAGCCCAGTATTTAAACAGCTGGTGCAAACTGCCCCAACGGTCAGAAAGTTTACCAAGCTCCTTACATTTCAGTGGTCTTTCCCCATCAGTCATCTGAGCTGCCAGCACCTCATCCAGATACATAATGAAAAGGAGGATTGTTCTGTCACCTCTCTGTCACCTGTTCCATCCACCATCTCTTCATCGGGAAGGAACGTGTAGGGGTGTAATGTGGACATAAGTCTTTTTCTAAATGTGGCATGCAGGGTGACAGGGAGAGGTCGCCTTTCCCTTCAATCAAAGGAACTCGACCCAGGGAGCACATTCATTTCACATGTGAATAAAAGCACTGGTTTTCTCCAGCTTTCTCTAATATCCTCCTGACTACCAGTAGTTCAAACTTGTCCTCTGTGAAGGACATTTGTAAACTTGTATATCTCCCATCCTCTGCATACTAATGAATTAACTCCTTTTGCTATCTACAGAGGTTCCTTTAGGGATTTTCAGTGATATCTAATGTGAAGGGGTGGGGACTAATTACTTTAAAATAATTGGGGAATTTAAAAAAAATTGATCGGACGATATATTTTTTTTTATGTAAAAAAAAAAACAATGTGAGAGGACAAATGTAACCTTAATCATTGTTGCATGAACCAGTTATTTAAACATGTTTAATATTTTAGAAAATACGAACAGAAGGAAAAATGTGCTATGGACTTTTAACTTCATGCTGAACTATTCATTAAATAACAAAATAAGTGACTTGAGGCGAAAATTTACCAAAGTGGTGCTATTCAACTTGCATTTACAGTACGTTCCATGTATGAATAATATATTAGAAATCATATAGTCCACAAAATGGTTCCATAAGTTGGCACCGCCACTTTAGAAAATGGAGTTACAGCTGCTCCAGTTGCTCCACTGAGCAGATGCCTATGACAACCACAACCTTGCTAGCATTCATGGTCTTGTGTTGGACTGGTGACCTGTCCAGGGTGTACCCTGCCTTCTGCTGGTAAGGTTCCCAACTATTTGGGGGCCTTTCTTTCCTCTTTCTTTCCTTTTCTCTCCTTCCCCCCTTACCTTTTAGGCAGTGAGAGAGCTGGTACTGCAGTCCCTGGTGCACTCAGTGGATAGCATTTCTGCTCCTCTGCTGGGAGACTAATTGGACGCAGCTGTTTCCAGTTTCCAATTATGTAGTCACCTGTTACAAAGGATAAGCTGAGACATCATTCTTTGCTGGACTGTTGAACATCACATTGTGTTTGTTGGCGTCAGTGGTTGCTCCTTGTGATTTTTTATAGAACATTCTGATTTATTCACCTGTGTTCTCCTCACAGAAATCTCTTTGTGTGATTGTTTCCTCATCAACTATCTGTGGATTCTCTGATGAAAGTTGCTTTGGATACAAAAAAAAGTCAGCTTAACCTACTTACCCTAGAGACTTGCCTGCCTGTTCGCTCTCCACCATTGTCCTCTTGCAGTCTCCATCGCTCCACCCTCCTCAAACTACTGGAACCCATTTCTCCGCTCAAACCTGAGGAAAAAAAAAACACATAAGACAAGATCTTATCAGAAAATCCAAAATACCTTCAAGCTGTGACCTGTGACCTCTCCTAAAAATTGAGATTCCTTGAAGGTTTTATGTACCATTTGGTGTTGTAAAATAAAGTTGTTTTTTTTAACTTATCATTAGGGTCCTGCTTTTGTTGTCAGATAATTGAGAGTTAGAATAACGAAAAACCTTAAAAATATGATATTCGCTCAATAATCATTTCAATTAGGCACCAGCTTCCTGCAACCAAAAACAATTGGGTAAAGAAAATGGATAGATGGATTGAAACAGGTTTTGAACAAAACACTTTAAGGTTTTGTTTTTGTAATTTATGATTGTCATATATTTGCAATCCCAGGAGGCTATCGATGCCTCTATTATTACAAATGTTTTGTTTTTTTTAAAGATTAAGTTTTAAACTTCAAATTTTGTCTCATTTCAAATGTCTGCAGGATGGCAGGTGTTGGATGCAGTGTGCTATGGGCAGCAGCCAAAGGTAGGCCCTCCATCCTGGGGACTCATCATTCTGCTGGGGGACTTCAATGCCAATTTGGCCCTATCTCAACACTTGTGGAAATGGGGTGCTGTTGACGCAACTAGGGATGTTGTTGGGAGGAATACTCCGAGGAAACTTCTTAATCCCATCAGCACATCTCCCATAGAGAAGGCTGAGTTTTGGACCTTTGAAATGAGTCTGTCCATAACAGGAGCTGAAGTCACCGAGGTAGGTAAAAAGCTCAGCTGTGGTAGGGTTTCAGAGGTGGATGAGGTCTGCCCTGAGTTCTTCAAGGCTCTGAATATTGCTGGGTTGTCTTGGTCTTGGGACAGTGCCACTAGTTGGTGGTTCCTTATTTCAAAAAGGGGCCCTGCAGGGTGTGTTTCAGTTACAGGGGAATCACACTCCTTAGCCCCCTGGTAAGGTATATTCAGGAGTGCTGGAGACAAGAGTTTGGTTGATGGTTAAGCTTCAGATTCAGGAAGAACAATGTGGGTTCTGTCCCTGCCGTGGAACACTGGGTTGGCTCTTTTTTGAGGGGGCATGGGAGTTTGCCTAACTAGTCTACATGTGTCTGGGCTTCCCTACTTAGGCTACTGCCACTGTGACCTAACACCAGAACAAGTGGCAGATAATGAATGAATGGATGGATGGATGGATGGATGGATGGATGGATGGATGGATGGATGGATGGATGGAATTGCTTTGTGGAAATCTGATTCCTGACTAGATTTAGCCTCACTTGACTATTTCTATGGGACAAATATTTATATTTTGTTGTTAATTTGCCCTGATTTCTTAGGAGCATCACTTGAGGAGAATTGCTACAAAAAGTGTCAGGTTCCATTTGAAGTGAGGTTTCTGGACACATTTGTGAACAAAATCTCTATATGCTGCTATTGTATGATGGACTCTGCTAAAGAGATCAATAAGCTACACCAATTAAAAATCTAATAAAAATGAAATTGAAAGGACACCACACACTTTTCAGGGTGCACCGCTACACCTAATTAATTCACTGGAACAATATCTAAATGTATTTGTGTCTGTGCGCCTGCCTGTTTACCTAATGGTCCTTCACCTCCTCTTTCTCACCACCTGTCTGTTATTTTTCGTCCAGGCCCTCTGTCTTCTTGTGTCCCTGAGGACGTGATTAGATGTGTCTGTGGTCCCGGTGGGAAATTACTTGAGGTGCTGCTAGTATGTCTGTGGTGACAGATTAGGCTCAGGACTCACTACCTGCTAAATTACTCCACAGAGCTGAGGGAAAGGGTGAGAGGAACAAGGAAGGGAGGAAAAAAACACAAGCAAAAAGAGTAGGAACATGTGGTGCATGGAAAGAGGAGCACAGTCAAGAGTACTTAAGAAGTGTGTAAATGTAAAAGCAGATAGAAATGGCAGACGAGGCAGAGGGTGACAAAAAGTATGTCAGAGGACTGAACAAGCACAATAATGAAAAGCCAGGGAGTTGTGCATTGTAAAAGAACAGAAAGGTTTAATAAAATGGCAGGACAGAAAACAGAGATGAATAAAGAAGAAAATGAAGAAAAGCAAATAATTAGACAGTAAACTTTCAGGGACTGTAAACACAATGATTGTCTCACACTATCCACCACATTTTTTTACATTATTGAGAAAACATGCTTGTGTATAAATCTGGTGAACAGACACCGACAGTAATGAGATGCTCAACAGCAGGTGGTTAAAAAATATTCAGCTGGTTGAGCAGTAAAAACTTGTTTAGTTGCCAGTATTTGAAGCTGATCAAGTTTTCTGTGTAGTTAATCATAACTGTACCTGATGGTACTTTAAAATGTGTAAAATTACTAATTAAATGTGTCATGATTTCCCCACATTATGATTGATATGTCAATGAGAGGGAGATAGAAAGGTATCAGTTCTGTATTAGGATGATTTAAACCTCTAAATTTTATGTAATTATATAATACATATAGGTAATTCGGTAAATAACTGGGTAACTGATTGAGAAAATATGATAAGAATCATCAAAAAATCTAAAAAACCACCAATACCTTTAAGTTTGAATTTTATTATTTTCTAAAGGATGTTATTAACTAAAAACTAACAACTGTTGCCAGATACGTTAATAACTCTTGCTGAACTCGATAAGTTTAGTACGAACTTCATTTTTGATTGGTTTGACTTTCAAACAATAATTCTGCAGATTTATATATAGAAATCGAAATATTTTTGTTTTGCTGACCATTTTGGGGTCAGATATATACATAAATGAAACTGGATAAGACCATAGGCTGTCTGGGTGTTATTAAAAATTTGAACCCCTCAAGCTTTTGGTATTTGGTGAAAGAAATCAAGATTTTTTTTTCCAAACTCTGTTTTCGGTGTTTTCATGCACACTTAAGATACAGAGCTTTTGAGAAACAACAATGACATGGCAGCCTGTTTTGTGCATGTGTAGTATTTCTTTGTGACCTGGAAACCAAAACAACAATACCTACATGTTTATTCTTTGTCTTTATTTTAATCTGATCACCAATAAACTTTTAGAACGTACTGAAAGGGGTATTAACTGAGAGTAAATGATGTCACAGACAAAATGAATCTGGAGGTTGATCTTTCGTTACTGGGACACTGTGCTTATGGAGCTGTTCATAAAAAAAAGACTGCTTTTGACAGACTTTATTTAAAGGCTGTTTCTGCCTAACTCTGTCTTTCCTTATGATATCATTAATCTCCACACTAACTGACTTCACACTCCCCCTGAAAAAAACACTTTGAGTTGATTATACGGCTCCCTTACAAGAAGTGTTAAATAATTGCATCATTGCATCTGCTCCCTCAGCTTCAGAGCTGAAGTGTTGATGATCTGAGATGTTTGGAGACACAAACTGAGAAAGAGGGCTCACTGCATATTCTCAGAGCTATGTAGCGTTTGTATCATTTAACAGTGCCCACAAGAACAACATTTCATTTAAATGGGAAGTCTGATTGTCTTAGCAGGTGTGATGCATACAGTGCTGATGTGGCAGAGGTACCCGCTGCCTGCTTTTTGATGGGGGGGGGAACATATGATGGAAATATATTACTTTGGATTTAAATTGTCTATGTCAGCTGCCTGCTAATTTTACATTTGACTGTAAACTGAGCATTATTTATTGCTGACTGTAAGAGACTCAGGGGGGAAATCATCCATTATTATCCACCTACTTTCTCTGAGCATTTTCTGCTGCTCAACAATGAAAATAATAATAAAAAAAAAAAACATGGAGCTTACAGGAGCACAAGACCTTTTGTCCTCAAGCTATAAAAACAAACAACAAAGCAATACTCCTGCACACAGTTACGGCACTAATACAAAAAATCACCTCAACAATTTTAGTGTTCTTACATCCTTAATAATTAGTGGGTTTAGTCAACGTAATGTTTAAAATGGCTGTTTTATATTTTTTATATAATTTATTTTGTTTTATCAGTATTTAACTTAACATTTCATCAATCCAGCCTCTGGATCAGGTTCAGTTTGGATTGGTGTCTCACCAACACCTTTATTTTCTCTTCTGGTGTAATTCAGTAATTTATTATTTATTTTACCTAGATCCAAGATGCTAAAAATATGAAACAAATAGTTTTTGGTAATAACTGTTTTTTCATATCTGATTATAAATTAGATAGACAATTTCTTAACCTGCTTGTTCCTGTGCAGGTTTGCGTTGGAGTCCCAATAATAATACATGCTAAAATGCGCTCAGGGTTGCGGAGAAACATGCATATAGTATGTATACTGGTGCAAATTGGTAACAGTTTTGTACCCTGTTGTAAAATGCTGAGTATAAAATGGTCATCACTTTGTATGAAATGACAACTGTAGAGTACAAACTGGGGCACAATCTGACAGAAGTACAAACTGAAACACCAGTGCACGACTGAAAACAGCAACAAGACGCAAAGTAGCTTTGCTAAATCTGAGGTTTTATAATGTGTTGTTTAAGATCTTTTAAAGCAACACAATTAAGAAAACAGTATTGAGGACCACTGATGCAGTGGTCAGTCAAAAAAACATCATGTTTACCTTCCTTTAAAATCAGAAGACTTCTAGCAGTGGCATCAGCCCAGAAGTGTTAGAAACTTGTGGGATGCAGATATACTTCTACCTCTGTCACTGAAACTGGGCCCATTGATTGAAGTATACACACACACACACACACACACACACACACACACACACACACACACACACACAAACATGGGGTGATGAATGACGAGTGCTTTGGACTGATAATTCAAGATTTGACATATTTGGCTGCAACAGGAGGCAGCTTGCTTGAAGAAGCACTGGGGTACAGTACAATAATGAGTCTCTTCAGGTAACAGTGAAGCATGGTGGAGGTTCTGTGCAAGTTTAGGCTTTAAATGGCGCTGGGGATTTGGTCAGGCTTTCTGATGTCTTCACTGCTGGAAATGACAAGTAGATTCTTATCTATCATGTTACATCAGCATAGAAGCACTGGGTACAGCAGAGACAACAACTCCAAACATACAGCCAACATCATTAGGAACTATGTTCAGAGTAAGGAAGAAACAGGAGTCCTGGAAATGATGGTAGGACCCATGCAGAACCCTGATCTCAACATCATGAAGTGTGTCTGGGAGTACATGAAGAGGCAGAAAGCTGTGTGACAGAAATGTTTAGTTCTCCAACACGTTTGGAACAGCCTGTCTGCTGAGTGCTCACAAGAAACATCGCGTGGTAACAACAAATATTGATTTGATTTAGATAATTCTGTTAGTTCCCACTGATTTTTGTGAATTGATTTTAAAAAATTAAACAGAATTAATCACTTTGAAAGCTGTGCTTTTACACAATTGCTTAAAATTTTAGCACTGTACTGCATTTATTGTATAAAAATGTGTAAATTATACTATATTATACCACGATGTTAGCTGTTGACACTACACAGAAAACATTTTTTTTAATTCAACATGAAAAGAAGTTTTCTCACAATTACCACCCAAGAGGCACTTCTGAGTCCTTAGTGCTTTCCTACCGTACACCTCTCAGACAGTTCAGCAAATTGCTTTTTTTCATTTGGCCTGAAAAGGCTTTCAGTTGACAAAGATTAATGAAACACTTCATAACAGCAATATCGAAAAAGCCTTTGGTGATCAGTGGACTAACAAAAAACATAATGTGCTGTTTCAGAGGTGAAAAAGCAAAAGAAGTTGAAAAAAATGAAAGACGTATAAGCAAAAACTTCGGGGACTTCTGTTTGTATCGGAAGTTCAAAATGCCTAATGTGTAAAAGCAAAAAGCCACTTCTATATAAAGTACGCAATGAATCACTGAAGATATTTCATTTGAAGATGTACTTTAATATTTCATGGGGCTTCTAGGCTGTTTTTAATTTAAGAAAAAAACAAATCTATTTTCACCGTACAGACAATATTAGAACCCATTATTCTGAATCTTCAGCTTTTTTGAAGATTTTTTTTAGGCCGACACTCACTTGCTGGTCTGTGTTTGGAATGAGTGCACTTCCACCAACAGAGCTCAGTGCAGCAGCACTCTCCTTCCTCCTGATCACACACAATCAGGATTGGCTCTTGCTGAATCAAATAAGAACAGGTTGGAAATTTTGAATCAGATCATACTGCAGTATTCTAACATCTCAGAAAAAGCTTAAAAAAGGATACCGAAAACAATCAACTTTCAACAGTTGGCTCAGTAAATAATACACACTTTTTTGAAGTGTTGTTAGAAAATACAACATATTATCTTTCAGAGTGAGAAGAGGCATAATGTCTCTTGTTTGCAGGGTCTGAATCTAATATAAATGTTTAAACCTGTGGCAGATATGACTGTTTATATAGTTATCACATCAGGCTGAACCAATGTCATAGTTTTATGTTTCCTACTTGTTATTCAACCCTATCGAGAATATGTGAAAGCACAAGAAGAGCCAGCATAATAAAACTACAGTTTATATTTTCTTTTTTTTTAATATTCTGGTATCAGTTACACTGCTTTGTGCTAAAACAGAACCTATGATGAAGGGTGCGGCATTATTAGATACACACAATGTCCATGCATGCAGGGATAGCATTAAAATCAACTTTAAAAGTAACGAGAACTCACAACAAACTCTTCAACATCAGTACATAACTTTGTGGAAATTTACATTTTTTTCTTACTTCTTTTATATTGTATTTACTATATACAACATATAAAAATAATGCTTCCTTGTTTTTTTATTATTTGAATATAAGATAATTCAAAAGTACATCACTCCTCAATAAGAAAAAAAAAATCATTAAAGGTTTTATTCACAATATTTACAAAGTGTAATCATGTTGAGAATGAGGATGGATGTCTTGAAGCATCAGCTCTGTAGCGGAGCGGTGAAATAATAATGTCAAGATTCGGTTTTACTGTGTGCTTCTTTTTGTATTTAGTGTTTGATTCTGGTTTCTTTTGGTTTGGGTTTATTGTTGTCTTCAGGTTTTGTCTTGTTCTCTGTGCCTCTGTCATCATTCACTTCTTCTCAGTCTCTTTTGTCTGCCTGCCACGCCCATCTACACCTGCCCCAAGTTTTGTAATCATCTCACCTGTGCCCACTTCCCCTAATTACCTCCTGTCTTTAAAACCCGGTCATCTCCTCCACTTACTCGCTGGTCTGTTGTCGCTTCAGATGCTGTTTGGATCTCCTCTTGGTTTGTCCCTTGTTTCTGCTTGTGTTTCCCTGGATTTTGTTATGTTCAGTTCTGCTGCCACGACAGCCTTTGTTTTGTTCTTTTATTCTCAATAAATTAGTTTCTTTAATTTAAAGCAACGAGTCTGCGCTCTGGGTCCATCTCTCTCTTCACCAATCGTGACAAGTAATGGTTTACTTGAGTCGAATTTTCAAGTTCATTTTCAGCTTATGACAGAATCCTAATAATACTTGTTCTTTTTAGGTTTGAGAAAGGGTCTGAGCTTCCAGGTATCCAGGGAGTGGAAGGAGAGTGTGAAGTGGAGAGTGGACTGGCAGGTGAGTATTTTCTTTTCATAAGTTTGATCAGCGATGAGGTGAATGTATACAGAGATAATTCAGCACAAGGCTTAATCAGATTCAAGTTTAGTTTTATTTCTATCAGAGCAGAAAATGCATAAAAAACAAAAGAGTTCAGATAAGTACAACAAAGTTACTAAGAATTACAGGAATAAATACGAACTGGACACAATGATCACCACGGTTCTCTTACGCGTTAGATGATGTTCTCAGCTGGTCTCATGTAGTGGTTGTTGATGAACTGGAAACAGGATGTGAGATGGAAGTGCTAATTCAGACAGAGAAAACAGTCCACAGCTTCACCTAAAGAAGGAGGGGAAAACAGGGAAAAGGTAAAGTGAATAAAGCTTGGAACAGGCAGAATCCTAACAAAATTCTAATTATATATTTTTCAATTCTCCCTAGTTGCAAAAACATGGTGACCCAAAAAGACCACAACTCGGTAAGTATTGAATCTGTAAAGTTTACAACAGAAAAGAAGCCAAAGTGATTAAGAGGTTTTATAAAATGGGGTGAGGATAAAAAGAAAAAGAAAACCAAGTAAATTTCAGCACAGCCCAAAAAAAACACAATAATTATTGGATACAGAAAAAAACTATAAAAACTTTAGTGGCTAACTTTTTGATAAAGCTCAAACAGCGCAAGTCATTCAGTACATAATGGTAACTTCTATCAATAAAGTTTGAGGAAAAAAAATCATCTTTCTTCAGTGCAAAAAGACTGCCAAGGAATATGTATTTGAAAAGTCTCAAAGCTCAGCATAATGCAAATGCTCTGCTTGGTTGGCTCTACACTGTTTGGGACTGAGAATAAAAGGTTGCTAGTTTGCATGACTGGCAGGAAAATTGTGTGTGTAAATTATTACCAATCATCCATCCATCCATCACATATGTCTGAATGCATCTGAGCATGACATCTAACCTTTCAACTTTTAACCATAATAGACAAGATAGATGTTGAGAAAAGAACAGTTTTTATACAGCACTTTTCTACTCTACTTGAGCACTTAAAGAGCTTTTTTTTTTAAACAACAAACAACATTTACCTATTCACAGACTGATCAACAGATTGAAGGCAATGCAGAGTTAGTCATCTTACTCAAAATCACTTTAACACAATTGAACCAGCAACCTTCCAACTGGCTGATTACTGCTGTTTTTGAGCCACATCTACTCCTGACCTTCTTGGTTATATCTATGTACTGTTGCCCACAGTCTAATAATTTAACTTTTTTTTTTTTTTTTTATTGGGAAAGTGCAATGCTTTGTACTGTAGAGTTGTTCCACATTCTGGAGTAGGGGTGCTTTGATGTTGCTTGTTTGCTCTTTGAGTTAGCTGTTTTTGTTTTCGCATGATTCCAACGAGGTAACACTGAGGTAGGAAGGTCAATATGTATAGGGGTTGCAAGAAATTACAGTCACTGACAAAAAAAGTTAAACACCCAGATAGAGTGATGAAAATGAAATGAAACTGCATGTGTTGCAAGGTCATGTAACTGAATTGCAGTCATTACAATATCTGATCAAATGAATAACAACAATAGCAGTATGATCACACTGCTGAACTCATGTCAGTAAGGGTGTGGCACCCCCTTAGGCCTGGATACAACTGGTAAATAAATGTGGAAGTGAAGTGAAATTTATTTATATAGCAGTTTTCAGCAACAAAGGGGATCCAAAGTGCTTTACAACACAGAAACAGCAACAGAATCAAATACAGATAGACATCAAAATCAAATATAGAAATACAGATATAAAAAAACATCAATCATGTATAATCTAAATGAAAAATAAGATAATCTAAATAAAGTCATGAAACTAAACGTATCTAAACATGAGCTAAGACAGTCAAAATAGTAGCTAAGATAATCTAAATGAAATCATGATAAAGTTAAAACTGAACTAAACAACAATCAGAAATCTAACAATATCAAAAATATGAGCTAAGATAAACTGAATCATAAAGCCATTGTATTCCTGCTGCAAGTTAACTTTTCAAGATCTAACTTATCAGTGGTTTGGAGTCGATGTCTAAGCTGGGCCTACAGATGTTTGATTGGGGAAAGATTGGTGGACCAGGCAGGACATGGGAGGATGGCTCACCACACCATGATGCCAGGAGTACTCTGGTGTGATTCTTCACGTCATTGACAGGATTGGTCCTTTTTCATTGGTGGTTCCATATTTACAAGGGATGGTCACTGGTAGTAACAAAGAACCAAAATTCATCACAGAATAAATGCAGCCGTCTCTGCTCTGGTGTTAATTGTAGCCAACACATGGGTCAGTGAACTCATAGTCTGGCTGTCACCAACACTTGTTGTGGGATGACACAAGACAGTGTCAAGAGTCCATTACCTGTGTCCAGACGGAAGGTGCAGATGACACAGAGTTCTTTAATGCTAGGCACATGATACAACAATCTTCCCTTGGTGTGATCTCTTGAACAACCAGAACTTTTACAACATGTGTGGGTATTATCATATATCCAGTGCACATCAGATCATTGTACATTTGTACATCCCTGTTTGGAAAAAAACTGCCACAAGCAAACCCACAATGTGACCCGTATCAAACTGTCAAGTGCTAGTAATTCTGACTAATGCATCTACGAGGCATCATCTGGGTCTGGCATCCCTCACTCACTGTTTTGACTCACTGTCTGACACTCTAGTATCTACCTGATAACACTATTGCTCCACTCAGGATGCCACCACTTGATGTTCCAGCTCCTTGTAAATTGAATCATTTACATACCCATCACATCTATATGTGCACTAAAATATGTCCAAATCCAGCCGTTTCTTCTGGGAACTTATATTATTTTTTGTCAGTGACTCTACTTAAGTTTTCATTTTTATTAATATTTGTATAGACATGGTGTTTAGGTATTTATTTAAAATACTGAAAGAGAAGATGACTCCAAATAAGGTATAAATGTTATCATTTGATAACAATGACTATGGTGAATTTTTGTTGAATGTCACTTTGGTCCAATTTTTGTTTGTTTCTAAAATCTTTTTAAAAATACCTGACATTTATATTGGCATCAAAAATAAAGGCGGACATATAATCTGTAATAATAATAACACTGAATCTCAACAATAAATTGTCCTCACTGTGGATCTGTATTTTTAATATGGTAGGTCTAAACTGACAGTTTTTTTAAATAAATATTGACCTAATAAGCCACAGTTAAACTTGGGAATAATGCAGTTCTTGAGAAGTGATATAGTTTTGAATGATGTGACATTAAGTGATATTGCTCAAGGGTATACTCACTTCTCTGGTTTCTGTAACATATTCAAATGTCAGGTCTTAATGAGAATCAGGCAGATTTTAAATGAGTTGGATTAATACCTGAATCTCCAACAGCCAAATACTGTTCAGGTGTGACCGACTGGAAATCGGGGTTTTGCAGAAATATGAATGGACCCAATGTACTCGTGTCCTTTGTGTTACTCAGAATAGACAATGTGTCAATCATTTGACACATCGTCAGCTGTTTACCTGCTTGTTCATACAATAAATGAGTTAGATTCAATCATAAAACAGATCACTAGAGATGTTTTACAATCTCAGGTTTGAGCAAAAGAAGAAAAGTGCTGCGGATAAATAAATACGTAGACACTGGACAAACCCACTGACATTCCCCTGATGGTTTCCTTTAACATCTGTCAGCTCACAGCTTTAGCTTTGTTTCCAGAAACATCTGTTTTAGGAGAAATGTTTCTAAATCAACAACTTGTTCCTGCTCGGCACCAAATGTCAGGTAAAAAAAAGGTTTGAACACAAATGTCTTGAGATATTTTCCCAAGAGTGCTGAACCAAATCAAGAATAAGAACAAAATGACTTCTGGAGACATGACTCAGTGTAAGTGCTGCTGAATATTCATGAGTCAGGCTACAAATAACAGTTATAAACACAAAAAAGAGATTATTATGTCAGTGTGCAGTTCACAGCTTGTTTTTACTCCCCCAGGAATTAAGCAACATAATGAAAGCTTTTTCTGAAAAATGTTTTCTACTCCTGCCAATCTTCTAAATGGCACCTTGAACCCTTTTCACTCAGCGACAGATGACAAATGAATAATGTTCTACAAACAATAACTATGGGATGACAGACATAGCACAAAAGTTTTCCATTTACCAGCTAAGAATTATGGCTTTGTAAAGCACGCCTAATAAATAAATATAGTTATTATCATTATTATTACTTTATTGACATTTTATTCACAATAAGTGAAGATAAAAATTGGAATAAAATTATTTTTTAATGTACTTCCTGTTCTTTTTATGACAGCTTGTATTCTTTGAGGCATGTACTTCACAATAGAAAAATAATGTCCTTCGTCTTTCTTGTATAACCAGTTGACAGATCAGCTTTACAGAACAAAGCTCTGTTGATGACATTTATTTTCCATTACTATCTTAAATTTTCACTCAGACTGAATTCAGACTGTTTGCTGACCAAACAATGAGTTGGCTTACCTCCCCTGAAAGAAAAGTTTTAATCCACAGTGTTTCGTAGCAAAATGTATCATTATACTGACAAATTATTGATAATTTCAATAGACTGAATAAGAACTTTTAATGTACATAAAGAGTTAAAACTACCACTTCCCTTGTTTTTCTTTGTGCTTTTCAGTCAGTTTTATATGTTCCAACATGTAAGATATTTCAACATATTAGGTCCAACTTTTTGACCCAATATTTGCTTAAACCAAATATTGAATGGTTATAGTTGGGTCAGAGATGAGCCGTTTCTTGCTTATCAGACCACAATCTAAAGCTAGAAGTTGACCAAATTTGACCTGACTGGACTTATGCATTCAGATGTAATAAGTAAATAAAGGATGGTAAAAACAACTTTTAAGAAGATGTTTAACTTCGGTGACTTTGTTAATACTTTTAGTCTGCTGTAAGACAGTGAGTTTGGATTCCCAAAATGACATTAGTTGGTTAGCTGATGCTAATAGCAGTTAGCAACATCCAGCTAGCACCAACCCAGGTTGTAATTATCTTATGACCAAGATTTTGGATTGTTTTTTTTTTAACTTAATGATTTAATATCTCCATAAACAATTTAGTCATTCTAACCATATTTTGCTGTTGTTGTTTGATAATCTGCTGAGTTAAACCTACTACTCTAAAGTGTTAATTTTTTTTCTGTCAAATTTTCTCATAGCTTTCTGCTGTGGAGCCGTTCTGTGTGCTTAACCTGAATTCTCTGCAAACACCAGGACACACGCCTTATTTGACGCCTGTCAGTCTGCCACAAAGCCTGGTGCTGCATCTTGATTTGCCTCTCACAATCTATTCCTAGACACCTTCTTCCTCCCCACCTCTCTCCTTTCACCATCCTAGATATGTTTTCATTTCCTGTATCATGTCACAGCAGTGCTTGTGTGTCAAGCTTTGAAAGCGTGAGGCTGGAGTGGCACGCTTGTCCAAGTGAACTAAGGCCCAAGATGTTGCCCTCGTATCAGAACCATAAATTAATATGATCAACACGGAGTCTTGTGTGAGTTTCCCTTAAAGCTCTGCTTGTATTAGCAGCGACTACTTCAAGGTCAGTATCAGAGGCTAGGACAGGAGTGACGTGGGAGGAGGTGGTGGTGGTGGGGAGTGGGGAATAAGGACAGAGAGCAAACAAGACAACGGTAAGAGGTGGACCAATACACCAGTAGAATTAAAGGCTGGAAACACAGCTTCATGACAATATAGGCAAAAAATAATAAAATAGGGTCCCAATTCCATGTTAGTTTACTCTAAATTACATTTGATGACCCTCTAGTCATCTGTGTATACCAGGAGTCTCCATTCCTGGTCCTCAAGGGCCACTATCCTGCATGTTTTACTTGTTTTTCTGCTTTAACATACCTGATTTGAATCAATGGGTGATTAACAGGCTTCTGCAGAACATGAAGAGGAGATTTAACCACTGAATCAGGTGTGTTGGAATATTGTGAATATTTTGGGAAGGCAGAATAAATAAATCAAATAAATGGATTCAGGATGTGACACTGAAATGGATACAGTCAGTGAAGACACAAAGAATTATGAAAGAGGGAAAAGATTGAAACCAAACCAAAAATTTAATTTTCACAAAACTCAGGAGCTAAAATGACAACTGTCATATCCTGGGTTGTTTGGAGTCTTTGTTTCTGTTTTCTTTGTATTTGTTTATGTTATTGTTTACGTTCTCTTCTAGTTTCATTTTTGTTTGGCCTTACTTACTTTGTGATTTCCTCCCCTTTCCCAGCTGCTAGTCATTTCCTCATCAAGTTACACTTGTTCCCTTCCCCAGCTCCAGTAAGTTACCTGTAATCAGTTCCTTTCTTATTTGCACTCCTCCTCAGTATATTAAGCTCCCCGATCTCATTGTTCTCCACTGGATCCTCTGTTGTGTTCTGCAAGTCTTCTTGTTCCTTGGGCCTCTGTAAGTCTTTGCCTTCAGTTTCTTACTTAAATATCATTTTTGCATCCATCTTGCTGCCTACTCTTGCCTGCATTTTGGTCCTACCCAACAGCATTATGACAACAACTTAATACTGTAGTGCTTCCACTGTGTGTACATATGCAGCCCTAAAAGTAAATACTGCTGGTAAATTTACTAACCCTTCATTATAATTTGGGCTGATGACAGACCCAAACTGATGAATTTGCTGTTTTACAGAGAAGGGATTAAGTCAAGGTTTGTGATGCTTTCTGCAGAAAACAAACAAAAAAATCACCCTTGTGTTAGACAGCCTAGTTGGATAATTTGTTGATCAGCTAGAAGCAGAGAGTGCAGACCTCTGCCAAGGCAACAGCATGATTAAAAAAAATAATGCGATTTTGATCATGATCTGGATCATCACCAAAATTTAATCCATTGTTTTTTGTGACAACCCCAATATGTCCTGAAATTTCCTCAAAATCTGTTCATTTTTTTTACCTAATCTTTGCTAACAGACAAAAAACCAACAGTCACAAGTGGAAACAGAATTTCCTTGGCGGAGGTAACAAAAGGGTCACATGTAGAAGCAGAGAGAAGTTTTTAACAAAGGGGATCTTGACCTTTGACCTCATGAATCTTGAAATCAACAGGCATCATCTTTAATCCATGAGGTGTCCAGCTGTGGAGTTTACTATTCCTGTTATATAGCTGCGGAGTTAGAGCATGAGCTCATTTTGTGACCTTTACCCTTTGACTGGCTCACCAATAAAATGTAATTGCATGTTCCTTGTACCAGGCTTAACGTTTCCTGAAAATTTAAGGAAAATCTGTTCATAACTTTTTCAGTAATCTTGTACACACAGACAGACAGAGACACACAGATGCTACTGAAAACATAACCTCCTTGGCAGAAGTAATCAGCTGCCTTGAAAAAAGCTCAGACATCTACACTAAACAGATTTAAAGTCATAGCAATCCTTGAGGAAATGGAAATTTTGGCTCAATATCTGTAAAATTGACTGAGTCAAAGCCATTTTTGATGTTGGGTAATGTTGATAAGCTGTGGCGGCCTTCTTGAATTAAATTGACTCCAAAAGTTAGTTGTAGATATGCACCAAGTTAATACTTCCTGAAAGTTTCAATGAAATCATCCAGTGGTTTATAAGATATTTTGGTAACCAATATAAATACAAAAACATTTTCCCTCACACACACACACACACAGACATTGACAAAAACTTGATCCTCCACCTTTGCCCTTCAGTGGCAGGCAACAATAAATATTGTAGTAAAAGCTAAGTTGGAACTGAGCATATTAACTGCTGTTGCATCAACTTTGATTGAAGAATCCACTAAAATCAGAATTCCATAAAAATGTTATATTTACTCTTACTTTTGAGAATCATTTGTCCCTGTCATCTGCTTCCATTTCAGTGTTGTATTCACAAAGCAAACAGTATTATTGATATGCCGATACAAACACGCCCATGGAGTTCAGAAAGGTGTGAACGAGTTGCACACAACTTGCGTCAGATCTCAGTTGTTCTTGCAGCACAATCTAAATTTGACCTTTTGCCACAAAAACAGCAGGGAAAAATTAAACAGAATGAAGGAGAAAAATGCTTTTTTTCACAATGACCTTCTGGTCTTTATGGATAAAGAAAAGAGGCACTCTTTAAAACTGCAGGAATAGCTCACAGTATTGGATATATGCATATATATTTACCTTTATTTAATCAGATAAAACATATTGAGATCACAAAATCTCTTTTTCAAGGGAGCTCTGGGCCTTAAGGCATCAGCATCAAACACAAAAACTACAGATAAGAGCTCAGAATAAAACATACATTGTAAAACCATATAATAAATATTCAATAACATAAGCCAAACAGACAACAAGAGACTAGTTTGGTAAAGACTGAAGCAGTTTCAAGTTTCAATTGCGTCAACCTCCCCACTCTTTACCACTTTGTTAAAGACCCCAACTGAGAACTGATCTGGAAGTTGTACATGCAGTTGGTTCCAAGCCGCTGGGGCGGAGAACATAAAAGCCTGTTTGCTGAGTTCAGCCCTTTGGAACGGTTAGAAATAGGAAGTCATTTGAGTGCAAAAAATAGTTAATGATTTTAAATGATACACTATATTACATTATTAAGTATTCCCTCACCTACTGATATCACTGAATTCAGGTGTTCCAATCCCTTCCGTGGCCACAGGTGTAAAAAAATCAAACACCTAGGCATGCAGACTGCTGCTACAAACATTTATAAAAGAATGGGTCGCTCTCAGGAGCTCAGTGAATTCCAGCGGGGTACCTTGATAGGATTCCACCTCTGCAGGAAGTCCAGTCATAAAATTTCCTTCCTACTAACTTTTCCACAGTCAACTATTAGTGGGATTAAAACAAAGTGGAAGTGATTGGGAATGAATAACAGCAACTCGCCCACAAAGTGGTAGGCCACATAAGATTACAGAGCAGGCTCAGAAGATGCAGAGGTGCATAGTGCACAGAGGTTTCCAAAGTTTTGCAGAGTCAGTAGTTGCAGACCTCCAAACTTCATGTGGCCTTCAGATTAGCTCAAGAACAGTGTGTAGAGAGCTTCATGGATGAGAGTTTGGAGTAGAAGAACTTGACTGATTTGCACAGAGTCCTGACCTCAACCCGATAAAACACCTTTGGGATGACTTAGAGCAGAGACTGAGAGCCAGGCCTTCTGTCCAACATCAGTGTCTGACCTCACAGATGAGCTTCTGGAAGAATGGTCAAAAAATCCCATAAACACTTCTAAACCTGTGGAAAACTTTCCCAGAAGAGTTGAAGCTCTTCTAGCTGCAAAGGGTGGATCAACATCATAATAAACCCTATGGATGAAGACTGGGATGTGACTCAAGTTTACATGTGTGTGAAGAGAGATGAGTTAATACTTTTGGCAATATAGTGTATGTACTAACAAGAATGGATTTATAAATAAATGAATACCAGTATGTGACTGCACATGGCCAGGGAAGGCCAAAAAACTCTGGCATACAGGGTGGGATGATGTGTCAGAGCTCTGTAGCCTGTAACAAACCTCGGAGTGCTGTTGTAAAGAATGTCCAATTGGTGCAGGCATTGACAGGGGCATGCATGTACATCAGGTCATAATGTACAGAAGAGTGAGAAATATAGCCTCAACCAATTTTAAAAGAAATTTACCAGGTGCTAAGTGAACTGTTTTTTTGTTTGTGGGAAAGTGTCACTACTCTGTAAGATGCCAGGACAAAATGTTATCGATATAGGAATGATACAAAATTCAGATTCACAATTAGTCTTTTTAACCCAGGTTTGCTGAGCAAAAGGATGCAAGAGTGACTAATTGTTTGGTTCTATTTTATATTCATGTTAAACTTTTTTTTTTTGTTTGCAATTGCAATATTTCTGTATCTCCATATATGAGGTATGCTTTACACAATATACAAACAGTTTCTCAAGGTATTGGCAGTTCCCAAGACTTTATTGGAAAAATTAACCCATTTTTCCATTAAAATAGTTTATTGTCATTTCTGAATATGAAGATGTATCTGCCTTAAACCGGAGTAAAAATAAAGGGTTGTGCACCTTTGTAGAGCAAGATAAATAAGAAGTTTACATAACATTATGGGTTTTAATAGGGCATATAGAATCAAATATATGTGATAACAGAGTCCGCAAACTTTCCCCTCTAACTTCAATTTATCAAGATTATTTGTGATAGACTTCTAGCCCAGTTTTCACTTTATCTATCTGGACATCACCTCAGAGTGAAGCCACTAAATATCTAGCTAAATACTAATCTTTCAGCCTGACTGCGATGAATAAATGATGGTGGTATTCTCAGCAGAACCCACTCCTCCTAACTCAAATCAATTAGTCCTGCATGTGGGGAAGCTGTTGTCTGAGGAAATGTCGCTGTGCAGTTTTAATGGGTAATTACCTTGCATTCAGTGTGACAAGTGGTCTATTTGGTGGGAGGGGGGGTTAGGACAGGGGAAGAGTAAGTTTTCCCATCTGATTCTCTAACTTTTCCTTTTGCATTTAAAGTGAAGAACTGGAGAGGGCACATGATTGCTCCTCCAAGCATAATTAGGAAAATTGCTTTTGCACCAAATGCCAACATCTCAGAGCAAGGATTAGCTTTTAATTATCAGCTAATTGGTGACATTTTGAACCTGCACTTGACTTTTTGTTTTGAAGGATCATATTGTTTGTGGCTGAATATAGACTCAGAAAGCAGCCAAGAGAACCCACTTTATCTTCCTGCACCTGCTGCTAACTGTTAAAGTAGAAGACCTTTCTGTTTGCTTACATCTCTGAAACACACCATTCCCAACCTGATACTAAACATGGACACACTGGTCCTAACTCAAAATAAAAAGGCAGACATGCAAAGCAGGAAACAGCTAAAAGGTTACAGAGCACTGGTGGAGACAACAATTAGACCTGACTCTGGAAGGAGCCATGCTTCACAGCAGAAGGTGTGCTGTCTGCAAATGGCTTCTTTCAATATATGGTAATATATATTTGGACACATGGGGAGGAGGGGATTATACTCAGCATGGTTTTAGCATTTCACTGCAACTCATTATTTTAGAAGAGCTGTCAGATAGAAACTGTTGTTACAAAAAAAGCAACAAGACATGTGGTAATAAAACTGAATTGATGCCCTCTCAGAAATAAGTAATAATTGTAGCAAGGTTTGCTTTTACATTTCTGCTACAACAAGAACTACATAACAAAATAATTGTACAGCCTCAGGCCCCATTTACTTTACTATTAATAATTTTTAGTGGGAATTTTTAGTTTTGAAACTTTCAATAAGATGGTAAAAGACTTAAAATTGTGTAACATGTGTGGGGTTACCTGACATCTTCATCCAAGTCTTAATTTATGTATTTATTTTTTTACACAAGTGGTCCAATTAGTCAAACAACTATCTATAAACAGGCTTTGGTTGGAGTTATCAGTATGTCCCAGACCTATCCCTAAACTAAGCGTAACTCACACCTTAGCCCTAATCATAACCCCTAATGTGACATTTGTCAAACTCAAGGCCTACGGGCTAGATTTGCCCCAAATTACAACTTTGTTCAGGCAACAAGCTAACATTTTAAATGTTTTAGAATTGGCCTGCCAAGCTGTGGCAGATTAAGTCTCTATCAGTTTTTATTTTGCCTCAACAACTGAGAACCTTTAGTGTAAGCTTCACATTGCAATTATCAACTTTGAAGCCAAGAAAGAAATTTAAAGTTCTGAGCGATCTGATTTTGAGATGAATAGAGCAACTCTAACTGGGAAACAATCAAACTCTTGAGGAACTTGCAGCCAGGAAAAGTTATCAGACATCTTGTCTCAGTTAATGTGCATCAGACTAACAGAGAGTCTGTCTAAATAAATGTGTGTGTGTGTGTGTGTGTATGTATATGTGTGTGTGAATGTATGTATGTATGTATGTATATATATATATATATACACACACACACACACACACACACACATATGTACGTATACATATATTCAACTTCCATCTTACCCTATTTGTTCCACATGGGCGGTTCCACTTTCACTTCAAGCTTGGGTCCTCTACCAGAGGCCTGGGAGCTTGAGGGCTCTGCTCAGTATCTTAGCTGTTCCTAGGACTGTACTCTTCTGAACAGAGATCTCTGAGGTTGTTCCTGGGATCTGTTTGAGCCACTCTTCCAGTTTGGGGGTCACAGCACTGAGTGCTCCGATGACCACTGGTACAACTGAGGCCTTGACTTTCCACAGCTTCTCTATTTTCTCTTTCAGCCCTTGTTATTTCTTGAGCTTTTCGTGCTCCTTCTTCCTGATGTTACAGTCACTTGGGACTGCTACATCTATCACCACTGCTTTATTATGTATCTTATCCATCACCTGTTTGTCACCCTATCTGGAAGTCCCACAATAATTAATATTATGTGCTGGACTGTCTCAGGGGCATATTTACACAGCCTGCATCTTGGGTCCTGCCTGGAATGATAGATCCTGGCCTCTATTGCTCTTGTGCTGAGGGGCTGCTCTTGTGCTGCCATGATTAGTGCCTCTGAGCTGTCCTTCAGTCCAGCCCTTTCTAGCCACTGGTAAGATGTGTTGACATCAGCCACTTCCTTAATTTGCTGGTGGCATATGACGTGTAGGGGCTTGTCTTTCTGTCAGGGTTCCTCTTTCCCCTCTTCCACATTGGGTTTCTGCTACCTAAGACATTCACTTAACAGATCATCATTGGGGGCTTTCTTCCTGATGTACTCCAGGATCTTGGTTGTTTCATCCTGTATAGTGGCTCTCATGCTCAAGATTCCTCTGCCTCCCTCCTTTGTCTTAGTGTACAGTCTCAGGGTGGTGGATTTAGGGTGAAACCTTCCGTGCATTGTGAGGAGCTTTAGTGTCTTTATATATATGGCCTTTCTGCAGAGTTTACATGTTCTCCCATACATACATATGGGAAACATATTTACATAGGTTTCCCATGTTGTTTCCAAAAACATGCATGTAATTTTAAATTGTCAATAGAATGTGAGTGAGAGCATGGATGGTTGTTTGTCTCGTTTGTCTCCATGTGTCCCTGCAATAGACTTGCAACCTGTCCAGATGTACTTTGCCTCATGCACAAGGACTTCTGGACATAGTCACCAGTGACACTGAACAAAAAAGTGGGTAAAAGAAAATGGACACTGTAGGTATATAGGTCTGTATGTCTATCCTTATTAAAACATTGTACTAAATTCCATTAATTTCTGGAACCTAACCCAAGTCTTAACTTTAATTAGCAGTGCATGTCTAACTAACTGAAGCTTAAATCACACCTTACCCTCAAACCTAACGCAAAAATGAAATTTTGCTGAAATAGGACCGGGCTGTGATCCCCATAAGGGTCACTTGTTCTGACAAGATAGGTGATTATACAAGAAAAGGTCCCAAAGACACAAGAAAAATCGGGCATATGCACACACACACACACACACAGGCAGACACTTGCCGATGTTCTCAAAGCAGCTGCTGCAGATGCATCATTCTCTGCAGAACACGGTGTGAAAACCCAGCAAAGCTTCCAGCACAGAGCTTCTGAGACGGTGTTCAGCACCCCGGACAGCGCCCCCACCACCACCAGGAAGGAGGGGGAGCAGCTGCTGAAACTTTAAGGTGGACCTGAGTAGAACAGAGCCCTCAGAAAGGGCTGCGTACCACTGACGTCCACCACCACCCAACATCCCCCCCCNCCCTCTGAGCTAAACGTCAGCGCGCGCAGCAGTGATTTAAATACAGTCCGAGAGGGAAAGAAGCTGAAAGAATGAGGAGTGTGCTTTAGGCTGCAGCCTGCCACACGGTGGAGCAAAGCCTACAATCAAACTTTTTTTTTTTTTCCATAATTGTTGAACACCCCCATCCCCTTCATATAAACTGAGAAACAAAGTTTAAAAAAAAATTCCCAGCAAACAATTTATCATCTTCAATCTTCAGCATGACTCTCTCCTAATTCCACGTGAAATCCACAAGTAGATGCTCGCGCCTTTTTTTATTTTTAACATATCCCTTTTCATCATTCTTTTTATTAGAATTTTTTTCTTCCACACTGACTGAAAGCAGAAATGCCACTTTAGACTGACCACCATGATCGTGGCCAACGTGAGCGTGAGCGGCTGCGCGGAGCTCAGTCTCTCTCTGTGCGCCGGAGCCGGGGATGGGCTGCCGCAGGAGGGGGGCGACTCGCACCGGACCACCCTCAGCCCGACGGGCCACCTGGTCGTGGCCGTGTGCCTGGGCTTCATCGGCGCGTTCGGGCTCGTGAACAACCTGCTGGTGCTCGTGCTGTTCTGCCGCTACAAGCTGCTGCGCTCCCCTATCAACCTGCTGCTGATTAACATTTCTGTCAGCGACCTGCTGGTGTGCGTCCTGGGGACTCCGTTCAGCTTCGCCGCCAGCACGCAGGGACGGTGGCTCATTGGAGAGGAGGGCTGCGTGTGGTACGGCTTCGCCAACTCCCTCTGTGGTGAGTAGACCTGCGGGATCCGGGTTAGCGGCTCATTTTTGTTGTATTTATGACAGGAGCTGCACATTTGTCCTCTTGGAATCCGTTGATTTGATGCATCTCTCAAAAGAGATCAAACTTCCAGATAAAAAAAGGAAAAAAAAAGATAATTGAAATCTAACACTATTATTCTAACTGCAAATGCTCTAAAACCATACACTGGTTAAAGTATCTTTTTCTCTCATTTAAAAAAATATGATTTTAATCTTCATCTCGCTGTTTCTCAGCACAGAGATCCCGCTCTAATCTGAGCTGAGATCATTTGTGCATTTTACCCATCACTGTTTACAATCAGCAGAGGATTAAGGGATCTAAATCGGAATTCTGACGGTTTCAAACATGAACTTATAGTGCATGTTCCCTGTCGTGATCCAGATGATGAGCTTCTGTTCAGGTGACAGCTCTTCATGTTGCGCCGCAGCTCATTTATCTCCTGATAGAGCTGCGTTAGAGGCTCACTTCACTCCGGAATCTACTGCAGTCTCATATTTAGAAAAGGCTCCGGGTTCGCAGCAGATGCTCAAATGTTTGTAAAAACTCTCAAGAGCTGATTAATTCTGATTAAACTGACTTGTTGTTGGAACTGAGAGGCTGCCCGAAGCCGTTTTCAGCTCCCAAATCAGGGCTCTGCAACCTTTACAATCCATGGAGCCATTTTTGTTCGTTTTAAACTAAATAAAATTTGTCCAAAGCTTCAAAACTTGCTTGAAGATTGAAATAAAGATAATCTCAATCATTATGTTTTATATAAATAGGCTACTACAAGGGAAAACATAGTTTATTACATTCTGAAATTCATGATATATATTCCCCATGCCACATTTGATGCCATTTTATGCCTTTTTTCTACTAAGTCTAAACTTATGAAAACAGGGGGGGGGGGGCATTGTGTCTACAAAAAAATTATATTGAGTCTTATTTTTGTAGTTTTTAGAAAATGAATGTGTATCCCACTTTAAACCAACAAAGCATATATTTGCATCAGTAAACTCATTAAAACTAGTCCATTTTCTTAGATAACTGCTGAATGTCCTCTAATAAAGGAAACTTGTATGAAGTTCACATCGAAAGGCAAATCTACACTTTTATTTCATAGTGTCAGGAAAAAAAAGTCTTATATTTTTGTAGATTGCCCAATTTTTATGACTTAAAGCATAATGTGTTCAAAACTGCTCTGTTTTACCCTTTTGCAATGTGCATCAAATGTGTTAAAATGTTTCATTTTCTGATGGATTTCAAAGATAAATGTGGCTGGATTAATGAAGAGGCTAACAAACTATCAGTGCAAACAGATCAAACTGTTTGTCTCTTTGCATTATTAGTACATTTTTGTGCCCTAAATCGATACATATTGCAAAAAAAATGGACAGGAGACCTACTGAAACAAACCTTTCCTGTTTCTGATATAAGCAAAATTAATATTTTCTCCTGTTGTTTTTGGTCAAAGGTACAAAGGAGCCAAAGAGCCACATGTGGCCCCAGACCCAAATGTCCTAAATAAAACCACTCATGGGGATGATTCTCTGCCCAGAAGATCATTCTCACTCATATTAAACACTTTCTTTCAGTAATTTAGATATTTTTGCTAAATTTGTGGAAATTATTATTGTTGGAAAAAAAATACTTATCGCAGCCTGGTGCCTTTAGGGTTTTTTTTCTTTAGCACTCCAGCTTTCTTGCTTTCTGTAATTGATTTAAGAGATTTCCATTCCACTGAAACAATCTTTGAAGAGACAGCAGTCTGATGCATATTGGTTCTGAAGCAGTAATTTAGTCTCTCTTTGACATCAGTGCAATATTAAAAGATTCTCTGCATAAACACTTCTGTGTCGCTGCTCAGTCAAATTGCATTTCAAAGGATGTTAAACAGGTTGTGATGTGAGGCAAAGCGCTTAAACTAATTGTGGCAGAACTTCTTTTAAAAAAAGAGGATGAAAAAGATATGGGATATTGCCTTCCTTTAAAATGTTTTCAGCATTGTTTGTTGTCAGATTCCCAAGCCTGTAGCCTTCTTAAGATCAAATATCTGAATTATCTCTCTAAAGTACATGCAAAAGATATGTGAGCTCTCAAAAAGCTCAAACAAAGTTATCCAAGAGCGTGTCCGAACTGTGGAGGGTTTATGAAAATTCAGCATTTTTATTTTTTTAAGATTAGATAGAAAAGATCAGAAGTCTGGCAAAACGGCGGTCGATAACCAAGAAGCCTTAAAGAAGGAACTACTTGAAGGAAATAATAATAAAAAAGTATGTTCTACTATTAAGCACGGGTGTGGTTTTATTATGGTGTAGACTTGTGTTGCTGCTAATGCCACTGCAAAGTTTTCGCTAAGAGAAAAGGGATTTCAATTTAAAAGATGCTAATTTTAAACCAAATATCATTTAATATAAGAAAAGAGTAATGGTTATAAAAGTAGGAAATGATCCTCGACACCTCAAAATCACAGCTGAAGTCATTTAATCATTCAGATCCTTTAGAAGTGTGGTTCTGTAAGAAGGTTATGAACAATAATCTTACCTGTTGCAGAAAGTTTAGTTTTAAGAAACAAGAGTTTAATTTTGACTAAATTGATGGCTCGTCTGAACGCAGCAAAGACCAGAGTGAATTACTGTCATCATAAAACAAAGGTCATAGGTCACAGCTCATTCAAATGCTATTTCATAAACTTTTATGCTGCCATCATTTTCACATCATTTACAGAGAATTCAGTGGTTATTTGCAAGCATATATATTGGCAGCAGCAGCTAGCTGTAGCACTTCTGGAGCAGCCTGGATCACTTCCTGTAGGAATTTCATGATATTTCTGCTAGAATAACTGTGTAATGCAAAATAACTGCAATGTAATGGTTTATAAAATTGTGTCACATAAACCATCATAACATTTTCAAAGTTGTTTTAAAACGGCAATCCTCTTTAGCTTTGGTCCTGTTTGGACTAGCCATGAGATCATCAGTGCTTTCAGACTGTAACTATATTCTCCAAACAGTTAGAGAGCCATGCACCACAGGTAAGACATTATTTGTTCATAATTTCTTTTCAGAACACCCCTGCAGTCCTTTGACCCCAAAGCCTTTGAACACCAGAGGCAGACCTCTGCAGACCAAAGCATGAAATGAAATGATAACTCAGGAACAGAATTAGATTTATTTATTTAGCTGAAAAAAGGCTTAGAATCCCACAGTAATTATAAAACTCATTTACAAAGTGTGATTTGACGCAAAGGATGTGTTAGCAAATAATGATTGTTCAGGATTCCCAGAGGTTCGCTTTGGGCTCTTTAGCTTTAATTGACATTGTGAATAATTAAAAATATGATTTTAAACGCAAAGTTTTGTAAATTCCTAAACTTTATTTCTGTTTGGATACTGATAGGATTTAAAACTTTGGCACATTTACTGTTTTGATTGTTAATATGTGTGCCACTTTAAAATCCTCTGGAATAAAATGTACTGCCTAACGTTTACTGTAGAAGTCATCGATCCTGTTTTCAGTATATTCAATTTGTTTGTTTCTCGCAGTAAACATAGCTTTACCAAAGGCAGTGAATTTTAATGTCAGTTTCTTATCTCAGGTCAATGAAAACATTGCTTTGTACAAGTTTGAGAAACAGTATTTGGTAAAATATTAAGAGCTCCTCAGAAACGGAGACCTCAGCCCGGCCTCACTTTACGGCTGCAGATCGACAGAATATTTTGTGCTGGACTCTCATAGTCAGCAGCCCTAGCTTTACTCTGATGAAGTTTCTATAAAGGTCTCATAAATGTTTCACAAAAGGTTCTCTCCCATTCAGTTCGATGAGTCTAATCTCCTGCTGGTTAAAACTGGTTCTCAGTGGAGGAGCTGCTGGGAACCAACAATCAGCCCTGAGACCAAACAGCAGAGCTGTGATAACTGTTAATGTGGAAGTTTTCACCTCTTTACTGTGATCTAGAGATGATTCAGAGCCTTCTTAGTTCTCTGCGTGAAAGTCTAGCTAAAGGAAAGTAAAAAGAGATGAAGTTGGATTCTTTCTTTGCTACATGAGAACATTACCACTATTTTATGTGCTCTGTGTCATACTCTGAGCTCTGTATGGGATCTGTACTTAAAGCTTTGGCATTAACTGTTGTATCAACTCTATCTGTCTATTAGCAAGATCTCATGAACAACTAGACAGATTTTAATGAAACTCTCAGACAGTAATCATTGGATATACATTTACAACTGATTAAGTGTTGGATTCAACCCAATTCAAGATGTCCAACACAGCGAACCAATCTTAGTAAACAGAAAAGTTGCTATAAATCAGTTTATTTTAAGTGTTAACAGATCCAGGGAGATTACACATAATATTATTTTTAAGGTTTCACCAAAGCGACTATAGCTCCATCATTTCTCATAAAAAGATGATCTTCGTCTAAAACTCTGGCATGAAAGGCAGCGGGCATTCCTTTAAGGAATGCTAAGCCTTTAATTGATCAATGTTTTTGTAACTTTTGCTTCTTCAGTTTCCACTCAAAGCAGCAGTTTTACTCACACTGTCAGATTTATGGAGCCACCCATGCCTTAAAGGTACCCCACTGTTTCCCTCCTTCTGTAATGTTCAACATTCCATACAGATACAGGCCAATTTAACGAAACTATGTTCCTGCAAGGAATCTCTTACAGATATTCTTTTTATAAACACATTTTCTGTCACATTCACTTCCAGAACAGAATTACTTCATTTCAGTCGTATTACGATGAAAAAAAAAAGCAAGCCAGCGTTCAGCGTCTTGCTGTGAGCGCCATTTGAACGCTGACATCCACAAGGAGCCAATTTATTAAAATCTGTCTGTTTTAGTTGGATTTTAACAGGCGAAGGCGTTGCAGGAAGACAGAGAACGTATGTGTGTAAACGGCAGTGAGAGCAATGGCTGCCAGACATCATTAGAGCCTCCATTGGTTATGGACGAGTAATTCTTCAGTGGACTCATAAAAACGGAGAGAAAGAAAGAGTGAGGGAGGGTCAGAGAGAGGAAAAGTGAAATTGATTGTTTAGGTGAATAATTCTCACTGCAGCTTTGACAAAGCGACTGTCTGTCTTCACCAACTCTGCGAACATTTCCAAAAGATCAATTTACCTTCAAATCAAAGGGGCACGTTGTTATTGACGAAACACATTGTATGCTTGAGTGTAGAACTGAGTTTTTCTGCTCCCTCCTCAGGATGATTTCTACCTCCTGTTTTCAGCCTGTAACTTTTTACACTTTAATTAACTGAACATATAGGGTCTAATGCTTTGATTTTATGCCTAAAGCTTATCTAATGACAGTTTGTGAGATGCGTGTTGTTAAGAGTGCCAGTGCATTTAAGTATCGAAGCACCCTTATTACTATTCTGCTTGGTTTCTGTCACAGTTTTTGTCAGTTTTCACGTCGCGTAGCTTTGAAAAAAACAAACAAACATTCAAATTATATAAAATGTGATTTGACTAGAAATAATGTGCTGTAAGGATGGGAATCTTTAGGCTCCTCGCGATTTAATTTGATTACAATTCAGAGGGTTGCATTGCAATTATTAGCACAGATTAATGATGCATTCTTAAACACACTTCAAACAAAATCCTGAAGACAGAATTTCTCAAACCTAAAGGACAAGGCTGCCACTAAAGAGGGGCTGGGGGGCAATGACCACTCCTTTAAATTTTCTGGTAACAGGAAGCTACTTGCCATAAGGTGGCCCTGGAGGAACAGCATCACTGGCTAGAAGGATCCAAGTTACCCATCATTGTCTGAAAAGATTACAAAACCTTGGCTTGTCTTCAATCTGCCAAGTGACTTAGCTCCTGATAGGCTCAATGGTCTGTGCGCTTCAAATGCGTCCACTTCACCACCACCTAATGTCCAGGTTCCTGCCATGCCAAGCCATGTGCCCTCTCATGCTAATTCTCTTGTTCTGACAAATCCAAATCCTCTGAGGACATCCTGCCCTCCTTGTGGACTATTGGAGTTCTTATATGGGATATTGAGGACCTCATCAGATAGGCCTAGGACACTAAACCCAAACCTAGAAATGGAGGCTCCTGATAGAGACTTCATTCTTTAATGGTACAGTCCAAGGCCCTCCAATGGAATTTACACAGCAAAACTCACCTGCTATGCAGGGATCAACCAAATGCTTATTGTCCTCCATGGATCTTTTTGGTGGCCCATGGACAAGGACACTCAAGAATATGTACCACCCTGTCCCAAGTGTGTATGAAACAAGACCAGTAACCGTCCTCCCTTCTGTCTCCTGCAGCTATTGCTCACTCCTAGTCATCCTTGATTTTACATCTCTCTGGACTTCATAACATGGCTGCCTCCTTTCAAAGGGAATACCACAGTACTCACTATCATTTATAGATTTTCCAAGGCTGTTCATTATCTCCCCTTGCCCAAGCTTCCATCAGCTACGGAGACTGCTTAACTTCTGGTCAGCCATGTTTTTCATCTACATGGAATACCTGTTGCCATAGTCTCTAATCAAAAACCTCAATATGTGTCACAAGTCTGAAAAACTTTCTGTACTGCTCTTCATGCCTCTGACGGGATTCCATCCCTAGTCAAACGGTCGTACTTAAAAAATAAATCAGGAATTAGAGGCTGCCCTAAGATGTGTTGCCTCTTTTAATCCCATCACCTGGAGATCTCACCTACCATGGACTGATTTTGCACACAACACTATGACCTCTTCCACCACTGGATTGATACTCTTCAAAGCCGCACCCACACTTATTGATGTCCACTCTGCATACGCAGTCATGTAAAGTTGTGTAAACTTTCAAACTTTTTTGCAAACACTGTTTTTATTTCCACAAACTTTTCACCTCCTAAACAGTTTTTACATGAAAACACATTTTTGTATTTTTTCAGCTAGGCTGTCCCTCTCTGCCCAGAGTGCAAGTGCACACACTCAAAATCTCAATGACGTCCATTGTAGCCTATCTGATCTCAGACTCTTTTTTTTTTTTTTTTTTTTTTTTTAAAGATCTTTTTAATTTGTCGTGTTGCCTACATAAAACACCATTGGCACACAAAAAAACTATGTGTGGCCACCGGACACTTCTGCTACCTATAGATTAGGAGATTTTTTTCAATACAACAATAGCTCATAGTGACTGTTTGTCCGAAACTTACTTTCTAGTGTCTGTTTCTGTATGACTGTCTAATTAAGAGTGCAAGACACAGGCATGTGTTTACCATGGTGACCCCATTCAGCCACTGGCAGCAGCTTTTTAATATTTGTTTTTATTGTGGTACTCTTTAAATTTCTTACACACTTTAAACATCAAAACGCCTTCATTTTGTCAGCTTATATTATTACAAATGTTCCAAATTCCTCTTGGGCTTTAGAGAAGACATTTGATTTGTTTAGGAATCTGGACAGTAGCTGCATTGGGACTCTTTAGAATTTCTTCAGACATTTTCTAGTCAGTCTTCATATACTCTTATCCACTACCTTTTACAATCAGTTTCTTGGTATTTATTTAGCTGCTTGACCACTTCTCCACTCCTTTCTGCATTTTTTGTAACTTTCATTTGATGAATTTTACATAGTCTACCAATATTATGGAGAAAGAGGACAGATTCTTCTTTTCTCTTTGACACCAACGCTGATGCTCGTGGCTTAAGCAGGCTCTGCTCAGTGTCACTGGATTAACCTTGCACTGCTGAGTCCACCTGCAGAATGTTGAAGTCAGACTTTCCTCCTTTACACAAACAATACAGACTTATGGAAAAAGAAAAGCTGCACAAAGAAAAGGAATTGATTATATATGTGCATCATGCAGGCAGAAGCAACACCTGACCTGAGTGATGTTAATTTGTTGTGACTGGAGGTCTCAGCACGGAGAAAGAAAGCAGAACAACAGCGCTCCGGCGTGACGTGACATGCGAAGTAATGAGTTGAAAATAAAAGTCTGGTAAAGATGGGATTAAAAAAAATAGGTTTTAGTGCTAATATGTGTTGTGTTTCTATATAATCACATCTGTTCCCTATGAGTGTAACAGTCTACATAAATCACGGTTCATACATTTGCTTGGTTTCTAGTTCACAATTTCATACAAGTTCAGTAACACAGATAGACAAGAATCTATGGATGCTTATTGTTTTCAACCCAGAAACATTTAAAATAGAACAGTATCACATTAAATGCTCTAACAAAATGTTTTCTTGATAACACTGTATGCAAAAAAAATGTTCTTATATGACAAATATATATTATATAGTAACAACATGAAAATGTTTTTTTCAGAATGTAAAAGACATTATGTAGGAACAAGAAAATATCATGTTACATGTGAAAAATATGTTTTCTCATTATAATGTTACGGTTCTGTTTTTTTTTTTTTTGCTGGAGGGGCAGGAATATGCGTCTGTAATAACTCTACTGAACACAGGCAACAAACGAAAACAGCCTTGGTAGTTGGGACACTGAGGTAGCAGGTCATGTAGGCAGGATTATCAACTAGTAACGCTATTATAAAATTTTCTAATAGTCATATTATTTTGTTTTATTCATCCAACTTGAACTAGATTCAGTGCTGTTCAGACCATGCATCAAACAACAAGTTTGATAAAGTCCAAAACTGAAAAGTATCCCTTTCATGTTAGGAAATTTAAAGAAATGATTGTGTTAATAAAGTTGACCTAAACTTGATGCAAAATAAAAGGCAATACAGAACTGAATGACATCCCCATTGTGAAAAATGCTAAATGAAATGTTAAATACTCTGTGCTGTTTATACACAGATGGTGTTTGTAAAACTCCTGATAATGTCAATTGTGTTTATTAGGAAAAAATGGAATTTAAACGTGCATGAATTATTAACCTTATGGCTTTGCCTTCATTGATCTCTCACACTCTACTGCTACCACCAGGATCACCAGGAAACTTTTCCTGGTTTGAAACAAACCAGTAGGTCTTCAAGCTCCTGTGTTTTATCTGAATGAGATATTCCTGCTTTGCTTTCATGTAAAGGGCTTTAGAAAGTATTCTCCTGTACTCCTTTTCTTTTGTGGCAATTAGGAAAAACATTTGCAACCTGACTAATGTATTCTTGCATCATAATTGCAGTGATGTGATGGTCCAGTGTGAATTTGCGTACCTTTAAATCACTAATGGTCACTGAAATGTGGTGCCCAGAGCAATCAGTCATATGCACCCTGGGAGTTTGGAAATGTTTGCCTTTTTTCTTTGTAAAATTTCACACTAGTTTGGTGCACCTGATTGCTGAAGAAAACAAAACACTGGAATGGGATTTCCAGAACAAACACATCTTTATTCAGTCCTGTGTTTTTCATTAAAACTGTCTTCTGCTGGATATATTGTATCAGACAAAGTGTTTTGAAAGCTTTTCAGAAGACAAATAAACTGGAGAACAGAATGAGAATCAAAGCAGTGCCAGAACAAAAATTTTGTTTTTCCTTCACAAACTTTATCAGATCATAAGCTGCTTCTCGTTTAGAACATTAGATTCAGCTGCTGCGTCGGATTTAGTTAGTCTTTTACAAAAACTTTAAGATTTTCTTGTCCCCACACAGTGTGCTGTGTAACCAAAGATGTGATGGATATTACACAGAATCAGCTGAAACAAACATTTTTTATATTAAAGGACTTTTTTATACAGTAAACCTGAGTTTGAAAATTGTCAGAGCAGATGGTTTCAACAACATTATGACTGCAGAGACTCACTGTTGATGTCTCTGAATGAGAGCCTGGAATGAAAGCTGCTAATAAGCTGTGGAGAAGTGTGATTTATTTTCACTCAGAGATGATTAATATAGTTTGGAGATGTGTTGATGCATCAATCACCTCAAGGATTTACTGCAACTCGTGCTCCCAGCCCAACTTAACGTACTCTGATTGGAGCCAAACACGCTTTGAGTGCATTCCAGTGCTTTGCTTGATTTTCTAAATCGTTTTTTATTACTATGTATCCAGAAATTTACAATACATCATTTTGGTCTTTAAAATATATCCAGAAACTTACATGGATCATTTTTGTCTTTAAAAACGATGCAATTATTTAATTTTCTGACCTATATGTACAGTTTAAAAACCTTGTGAAGGATTGGTGATTTGTCCAGGGGATCCTGCTGCTCATTTTTGGGACTAATACCTGGTTGATTAATTTGATTTCTGGGATAGACTCCAGCCTCCTGTGATCCTGAAGAAGACAAAGCAGGTTTAAAGAGGGTTACAATAAAGTCTTGCACTCAAGAGTTTTATGACTTTACTAAGGATGTGACATGCTGTAATATAGTTCTGAACAGGAATCCTGTAAGATACTTCCTCCATCATCAGTGTTTATTACATCAGTTACCTTTAGTTTGCTGGCTAATATGATTAGTGAAAATGTTCAAATCTGATGGACAATAAGTCATGACGATGGGTAAGAGAGGCATTCATTGGAGAGACTATTTTTATAACTATCATACTTTTAAGTATCAACATAAACAACAGAGATCCACAAGCTACACAACATTTATTTAGTTACTTCCTTTTCTACTTACTTTTTGGATGCATGTTGTTTGAGTTAGAAAATTATCAGAACTTGATCAATACAATGTTAGTGGTGAATGTCATTAATTTAGGGCTTTTATTATTTATTGGAATTGTTCTTTTTCCATAGAATGACAATACAAAATACAATTTCAAAGAAAAACAAGAATGTTTGAATTCATAGGGATTTTTACTCTAGGTTCAAATTTTAGCATACAGACTCAAGTTTATATACATACATCCTAACTAATATTTAGTTAATTGTCTTCTAGCAAGTTGCACCATGACCGCATACCTTTTATATCCATCAACAAGCTTAAGGTGTAATTCTGGCTGGTCATTTGATCACTCTTCATGACAGAATTGGTAGAGTTCATTTAAATTGGTTGGTTTCCTGACACAGACCCGTCTTTTAAGCATAGTCCACTAATTTGCAATAAGTTTGAGGTCTGTGCATTGGGAAGGCCATTACAGAAGTTCATAGTAAGCCTGCTTTATACGTTTTCATTTGTTTTAGGGATTTGTGTCGTGTTGGAACACCCAATTGTGTTCAAGTTTCAACTGTCTGGGTGTTGATTTGAGGTGGAATTGAAGAATTTGGGGGTAGACCTCTTTCATTATTCCATCCACTTTGTTTTGTGCAATGCACTAGTACCACAGCATGATCCTACCACTACCATGGTTGATATATATAATCTTTTTTTTTCTTGAGAAATGGTACGGTCTTAGGTTTGAAAGCCTCACCATGACACACTTCTCATCATTGTAGACAAATAGCTCAATCTTTGGCTTTTCTGATCATACAACAGTTCTCCAGAGGCTTGAAAGTGTCACTTTTGAAGCAGCTTTCTTGGTCGGCACTCTCTCAGTTCACAGAAATGTAGAACTTGTTTTACTGTAGACAGTGAAACTGATGTTCCAGCAGTTTCCAGTTTATGGTAAGCTCAAGCTTCGTTGGTTCCTGAACATCCTAACCAATGTTCTTTTTTCTGAGGGTGACAATTTGGCACTTCTCCCAGACCTTGACAAAGTGGTGAAACATCAGTTTCTGAAGAAAAGCAAAATGAGTCCAATATCTAAGGGCAAACAGACCACTGCAACTACTGTATCTAACCCAACACTTTGCAGAAGTGTACAGTGTTTGCTCAATGTGCTGTATTTTCACTATCAAAGCATGCAGATACAAAAACAGCACCCCGTTTTTTGCAAAGCTAAAATTTGTTTTCATTTCATTAAGTTTTATCACATCCTCTGCTGCCTTTCTGTTCACACTTTTGAACTTAATCCATTCGTCGTTCTGAGCTGTTGGTGAAAGGCAAAAGCATTGGGTTCAAGTCTCCTTCACTGCCACTGAAAATCAATTGGCTTTACTGACAGGCCTATGGATCATTATGGCTTCAAAACAAATATCAAACCGGAGGAAAAGGCCAAGAGGTCAGCATCAACATCAAGCTTCTGCCTCCTGCTCCTCAGCCTCTACAGCTCTGTGTGACACAGACACAAAAGAATCAAAACACATTGAATGTGTTCAGCAAGGGGGCACAGAAAGGATAAGAAAGTTCCTTGAAGTTTCTGTGTTGTTTGCACTGTGCTGCCTCTGTCAGAGACATTTCAGGTGGCACCATTGTTCCTAATTTGAAGCAGTGGGGATTTGGTGCAGCCCGCACAATGGGAACTAAAATACTGGATTCCATTAGCTATAGTTTTGCTGTTCTGCACTTCTCAGTCAGGCAATTATTTTCTTAAGCCACATCTCACTCTTTGTGTGAACTGATAAACCATGAAGCTCATTTTAGCTGCCCTTCTGATTTCAGAGAAAGAGCTGTAAAAGCTTCAAATCACAGTAGAACGCATTGGACAGGCAGAGCGCTTCAATCCCTGGTTTATGATCCAATTAAACAGACAAGAACACACTTGCAAAACTGTTTTCATTCTTGTCTGCCTGTGTCTTGTATTTAATCCCTCTTGTCATCTGTATGTTAGAGGTTAATTAACACTGCGTGCCTGTAAATTGATACAAGTGTTTATTGTGTATCCTATCTGCTTTGTAGGCATTGTGTCCTTGATCTCCCTGGCTGTCCTTTCCTATGAGCGCTACAGCACCATGATAACCCCTGCAGAGGCGGACGCCTCCAACTACCGCAAGATCTCTCTGGGCATCCTACTCTCCTGGGTTTACTCCCTCTTATGGACCTTGCCACCACTCTTTGGCTGGAGCCACTACGGTCTAGAAGGTCCTGGAACCACCTGCTCCGTTGACTGGACAGCCAAGACAGTAAACAACATATCTTACATAATCTGCCTGTTTGTCTTCTGCCTCATTGGGCCTTTTCTGGTGATTGTCTTCTGCTACGGGAAGCTGCTGTATGCTATAAAGCAGGTGAGTCGGTGTGGGAACAGGGAGGAGTTTGTGTGCTTGTTGTGAAACTATTTTTGAGTCAGCTGTGCAACATTTGATTTCGGCTCTATAGTTTTCACTACTACCTGATAGGTGGAAACAATGTGCAAGTTTGACTCATGTCCATTCCAAACCCCCCCAAATAAATCAATGTTCTCCAGAAAATATGATTTCATGTCCTTATGGTTCCTGAAAAATAGATTCTCTAGTTATGAAGCAAACTGCAGCAAATCTCCTTTCAAAGTATTTTCTCAAAACAAGTGTCCTTGATGTCTTTCTTGTGCTCGCGCTTTGACCTCTGGTCTGTTTTGTTTGGTGCTACCACAAAGTCCACATAGTTGAAAGCATGATTTCCATATTACCTGCTGCGTCTTCTTTACATTACATAAAATTCTCAAATTAGGCATCTTATTAAGGTGAAAACATAATGTATTGCAACTTTTATTTTAAAAAGTTGGCTATTAAGTTTTAAAGCAATGATATTATTATAATTTTACAAAAGGAATTAATTAAATGCCCTCTTCAGATTTTCTTTCTTTGTGTAGCATTCTCTTTGAGCTAATTATCACATGCCTAAATGAAAGGCAAGCAGTCATGGAATTGCTTGTGTCCGTGTGTGTCCGTGTGCTCTTTTGTCTGTTAGCAAAATACCTCATGAACCAGTGGACGGATTTTGTTGAACCTTCCAGACAGTAATCACTGGATGTACATCTACAACTAACATTTGGAGTCAGCCCAATTCAAGATGGCCACCACAGCTAGTTGACGTTATCAAATACCAAAATGGCTCCAACTCTGTCAAATTTACATATATTGAGTTAAAATTTGTTGTAATCGTAGCTGAGAGCCATCCACATTGCACAGTCAGCACTAACAGATTTGGCAAGAACTGTCTTTAAGATTTTGTATCCAAGGTGGCAAGGAATGCTACTTTTATTCTGTTTGGTTTCCATCCCACAGCTCTAAGGTTTGTGTACTCTAACTTCTCTCAACAAGGTAAGCAGCTAAGTTTTGTAGAAAAACTACAAAAAACATTTTTTATCCTACATGCTAATCATCAAACGTCAAGCAGAAGGACAAAGTCAGTATTTTGCTGGGGTAAACTTGACCAAAAAAAAAAAATCATGCCATTACTATTTAAAGCCAAACATTTTGAAATGTCTTAAGTGGTGATGGAGACTCAAACAGAGCAAAAACTTCAGCTAGCTGACATCCATCCCAGAAACTACAAAGAAATGCTAATGTTGCTAAGGGCCAGTAGCATTCATAGGTAAATGTTTTTGAGGAATAACTTACTTACAGCTAAATTCTGTATGCCACAAGTGGCCAAATAACAATTACTGCAATGCCCATCCATCATACACAAATCATTTTTTTAAACCAACAATAAGAAAGTTTTGAATAAAATACTAAGCTCATAGGATGCTTTTCTAAGTTTAAGTGCTAGATGATTCATCTGATTAACATTTTAGACTAATAAATAAAGCTAAATCAAAGCTTTAGACACTGAACACAACTATAGATTAAATAGACAATTTTAAAAAATTGTATGGATCATGTTATATAAGCACCAGAAGTAATAGTGTTTTTTTATTTATTGTGGCACTTATTTCAGACTGTCACCCAGACAGGGCAGTAAGTCTCAGCAATCTGAACAGATTTCATTAGGGAAAAAACATAAAAATGGTTGTGTAAGCAAGAGAATCAAAGTATTACACTTTACAGTTCTATGTGTCTGTGAATTCTTAATACTGATCACTTAATCCTCAAGTGTGTCCTAATCTAAGAAGTTAAATAAGATGACTTATATGTAAAGTAAGTACCAGGAGACATAGTTATTGTTTCAATAGCTCTCATTTCGAGATGTAAAGTCAAATTCTTGCCTTTTTATGTCTTGAAGCTCAAATAACATCCTCCCAAAGTCGTGAAGCAGTAAGTAAAACCTGCAGCTCACTTATGAACGCTGCATTTCCCTCAAATTTACTTTGGTTTGCCTGAAAGAGTGATTTTATTCCAGATCTATTTGAGGTTATAGCTACAGACCGGAAGTTACAAAAGTAACCACTGGTGCTCTCATTTCAAGTCGTGGTAGGACGTCTGGACTGAAGGTAATAGAGTTGTGTTTCAAACTGACAACCACAACAACACCATAAGGTTCAAACATCTGTCTACATCACCATAAAACATAACAAGTAAATCAATAAGGCTACAAATTCAGCAGTTTGTTCCATGCAGCTCAGGCAGTGCAGACTCCAAACTGAGTCACTGCAGCATTTTCATTCCTGTCTGATTAGAACTGCTGCCTTCAGTGTCAGAAGGACAGATTGAAGGTTTCGTGAACTTTCACTGAACTGGAACCGGTTTCAAACTAACAAAGTAGTGAAATGTTCAGCTTTGTGATGCAGAATGCTGCCATCGCTTTACATTCTCTGATGACACAGAGCTCCATCTTGTGTCCACATGTCTAACCTCCCATTAAAACAGCACCGTGGTACACCGTTTTTTAACGAGACAACATCCATCCGTACACAGCAGGTGTGTCTATGGACTGCCTGCATCATATTGAAGTTCTCTCATGGTCAGCCATGTCCCCGAGTTTCCCTCTGTCAAACATGTCTGGGATCAGCTCAGATGTCAACTCCAAACCAGTGCTGATTTCCCAGACCGTGAGGGCTAGCTACAACAGCTGTGAGCCAACTTGCTGCAGTTGAAGATTTAATGACTAAATGACTTTGTTCTTGTATTTAGTCCCAAGGAGGAGAAACACCCGACTGATACCAGCGTTGAGCCCAAACTCCCACCGCAATCACTGCAATACAGTCATATGAACTTTAAACTTGTGAAGTTTCATTTCATTTGCACCACTTTGTCTGGATTCTGATTCTAAACTGTCCCTTGGTTTTAGTGTGTGGGTGAATGGTTATTTGTCTCACTTGTCTCTAATGTAAACTTGTGATGGACTGGTATTTTGTCCAAAGTGTTCTCTGCCTTTCTCCCAATGATCACTGGACATGAACACACTGTAACCCTGAACAGGATTGAGTGGGTAAAGAAAATGGATTATCTGTCATTAAGTGTCATTAAGCTTTTATATTTTGATTTAAATGATAATAATAGTTAATTAAACTATTTATAATTTGATTATCATCCAGCAGTATTTAAATCAATACCATATCTCTAAAAGTCTAGCAATAACCATCCCTGTGTATAGAAAACTAAAATAAGGAGCCAGCTACTCTGAGGTGTTTTTATATCTATATTAACTTCCAATCCCAGGAGTGATTCTGAGACACATGATGAATATTGGTCCTGATCCGGTGAATAAATATTCAGCAGCAGTCGCCTGCTCTGGGTTGAGAGGAGCATAAGATCAGCCAGACTGCGTTTTCTGAGATTTGCTCCATTTTTTTCCCCCTCGGCTATGAACCGAGGTAACCGGTGTTTGGTTTTTCACTCTGTCCAAGTCTGACTGAGTGGAAGAAAATGAGCAGAGGCCGTGTTGAACACTCTGCTCACCGTCTCACTGGGGAAGATGCACAGCACACACACACACACACACACACACACACACACACACACACACACACAGACATTTAAAGAGCTGTTTTTCAGCATTATAACTCAGTTTAACTCTCGGAGTATCGTGTTTTCTCAGCCGCAGTAAGTTACAGTATGTGGGTTTGTGTTAGCATGCTTGTGCTGTCTTTGTCCTGAGAAATTGTGCAGCTTGGTGTGTAACATTGTGAGGGAACTGAATAACAAATAATCTAATAACACTAACAGTGTTTCTTTCACTTTGTCCCTTTTATTCCTCTTTTGCACACCTTATCTATTTGCCTTTTCGAGAGCACATGCAGTTCTTTGTGTGGATGAAGATAGAGGCTAATGGAAAGTAATACCATGTAGTTATCTTTCTCTCTTTGTCTTTGTCTGTGTTTTCTCACTTTTGTTTCCCAGTCATATATCCGCTGTATGTCAGCTGCAGCTCCTTTGTTTTCTTTTTCACGCTCTTTATCCCTTCTTTGTGCTGAATTACACGTGCACTCTTATCTGTGTTCCTTTTAATGGCTCGCCATGCTGCTCACAGCTCCTCTTACAATGGCAATGTAAAAGAAAGCGCTATAGTTCTCCTGTCAGGCCACATGGTTTTACACCAGCTGTGCCAGATTAAATACTTTATCAAATGCTGTGTAGATTTTAAGAAAAGAAATGGACAGCTAGACAGTAAAAGAGGAGAGATGCATCCTGACAGCCAAAGAAGGCTCTTTAGTTAGCTGAACATGGTTGAAAGTGTCAGTGTTGTCTTCTCTTTTTATTCCTGCTTTTCTCCTCAGATAATGGGAAATCAAAGCTTTTATAGGGGCAGAAAAAAGCAAAAAAAAGCATCAGCCACAAAAAAAAAAAACTTCAAACAAAAGCTTTTAAAAACTACTTGCTGGATTTTGCTTTGGACACATATTTGTCCATGATAGCTTAACATGCTACTGATGCACTGCATAAAAATACAGACTGACAATTATTTTGTAAAGCTTTAGATTTATATGTGTTTGTTTACAGACATATAAAATGTCCCAGAGTCAATCAAAATTTGTACAGGTAAGTAACATGCTAAAAAAATAAAGTCACTATATTTAGTGACTTATTAAATGATGCATCTTTATTCTTTATCATGAAAAAATATATTAAACACAGCAACAAATGAATGTTTCACACTTTGTTTACTTGATGGCACTTGTTCTTTACTTTGTAGAATACTGAAATAATAATATATGGCAAAGTGATCTGAAGACAGAAATTGTTAAATCCACAACCCCCCAAAAGAAGATTGAAAAAAACATAAATGTAAAAATTATCCAGATGTTCTTTAAAAGTTGTAATGTTTTTTTCTCCTTTTATAGAAAATAAAAATGTCCAAATATTCTAACCCATGCCATGCCACCAGGTGGTGATAACACGCACATTAATCACATATCGCAACACCGAGAAAGAACATTGTCAACTTGGCTAAATATTCTCTGCTACACCATTGTTTCTCAAAATCTGTTTTTGATTGTTCACCTCTAACACACAAAAAGCTGAGTGTTTTTAAAAAATCTGTCTTTCTTATTAAAAAATCTGCTTGTGTGTTAATGAGAGAAGCAAGCACAGCAGAAAATCTTTGTTTTTAAGAATATCTGGAGTATTGTGAACTAAAGATGGACATTTTAAGCAAAAACACTTCAATTCAATTTGTAATTATTTGATTTTTCTTCAAATAACACCTGTGACCATGGTTTCCACCCTATATTCCTTTCAAAATAAATACAGTAGCAGAAACCGATGCTGGGACGCTCCACGTCTGCTCGTCGTTTTAGCACTTAAACAGTAATATACCGAAATCTGCATGCAGTAAAAAGACTGAAACCATCAGCAGCAACTGATGGAGCAGAATGGCACTAAGGATTATTAAAAAACTTGTTTTTTACACAAACTGCTTCTGCATTTGGATAAGTGGTGGGTAATACAGCAAACATTTCATCACAATTTTTTTACAGTAGACTCACAACCACAATTTTATCACAAATTGTTGTTGACTTTTCAGTTTTGATTCTTTTCCCTTTTTTGGACTCAACAGTGCAACCAATTTGATTTCTATGCAAAATCATAGCCTTTTTTGTTTTGTTTATATATATATATATATATATAAGTAGAGCATTTTGTAACATTTTTGAACAGATTGAGCAATTTCGCCAACTTGTGCCAATTACAATGGAGATTTTACAAGTCCCATACATGAAACTTGAAGCACACTTAGTTTCTGATTGCTTTGCCTTACTAAATTTTTTATTTTAATTTAAAAGGTAAACAGAGACACTTGAAGTGAAGTGCACTCCTGTTACATATAAAAGCTACTTTATGAAGGAAGCTAGCAAATCAGTCTATTCACTTCACTTGTTTTTGAGGTTGGACTCAGTATATATTTAGCTTCAAATAAACAGAAACAGAAAACAGAAAAATAAACATCAGGGAGAAAAAGACTCAAACAATACTCAAGGCTTACTTAAAATGGGTAAAATGTCAATTCATTTAAAAAAATGCAATTCTGCAAAGTATTTTTGTATTATTCAACATAGTCATTTTAACATTAGTTTACCTCTTAAAGTAAAACACTGAAAAGGGCTAAAAAAAAAAAGCAAACTTGGAGGTAAACTGTGGTTACTTCTGAAGCTCAACATGATCTCAAACAAAAGATATCAAAGTGTATTTATTAATAAGTTACAATATTGGCTGATTAAACAGATGTAACTGCTTCACTTACCTTTTTCCACAGATTGTTTTGTCTTCTCATACAGACAACCTTTATCAAGCGCCTGTGCTACAGGAGGTTTTGTTTTTGGTCTAAAGCTACAGTACTTGTGCCTCTGCTTGCTGCAGAGTGGCTGCTCTCCGAGCTGATGCCGTCTCTTTCAGTGGTTGAAAAGATTCGACATGTTTGCATTTGATGTGCAAAACCCATCTGTAGATGTTGTTTGTTCTCATTTGGATGAAAAATCAGATCAGTTCCATATAACAAAGGTAGATTTCTTTTTAGGGATCAACTACTACATTTTGTTTCCATTTTCAGCTTCTTGCTGCAATATGAATGAGAAATCTTTGGTAAAGCCCATAGTTTGCTGTGATTGTTGCTTTTTCAGGGTGGCCATTAAGTGAATTAGCAAATGGTGTGATTTGGCAGAGAAAACTTTAACAAAGTAATTACTGGATAAACAAACATCTGAAACTAATGAACCTGATTTAAGATGGTCACCACAAAAAATGATTATAACATTGTCACACCAAACGTTATCTGTGAATTTGACAATCATGTGAGTAGCGGACAGTCATTCCCAACACATACTTTGACGACTTATAGCTAAACACACACAGTGGTAGGAGCCATTAAAATTTCTTAGGGAAATTGAGTTTCCATCTTCTTGCCCACTCCTAATTTAGATTTAATGTTATCGTTTTTCTGTTTTTGTTTTTTAATCAAAAAATAATGGAAGATAATCAAATGTCAGCATGTAATATGAGTATATGTACTATATGTTGGTGTTCATCTAAGAGTTTATTTATTTTTCCCACAACAGTAAAAATGTATGTTTACAGTTTAATGACACTGCACACAAAGAAAGACATCTGCAAATTCTGTGATGCCAAAAAGTCATTCCATTCTATTCTACTCTGAGAAAATATATCAAATGAATAACCTTTTCTGATTACTATTTTCTAATTTTTATTAGTGTCCTTTAGGTACAACTAAGTTGTTAAAACAGTCAATTTTGCCTCTGATAGTTTATTTTTTTAATTTTCAGCTAAAGATCCTTACAGACCTAGTGAAATATTTCTCCAACAATAAAAATGTAATAAAAATTAACATTAAAAGAAGTTTTTCACAGAATACTATGTAAGCAGACTTGCATGACATTAGGTAATTTGGATTAAAAAATAAAAAATAGGATAAAACACGCTGATGAATATATTATACTCACACAAACATCAAGTGGTCCTCAGTTTGATAGATAGCAGTTCAAATACCAGTTTTACCCTTGGTTTGAATTTGTTAAATGACCCGTATGTCTCTGTAGATTTCTATCCGTGCTCTCTCAAGTGCTACAACACATACAGAACTGTATGAGTGCAGACAGAAGATGAAGAAATCAAGAGGAAGTAATAGAAGGAGGTAGAAGGATGAACGAGTTAAAGAGGGCAGAGAGTGACACAAGGAGTCAGCTGGAGTCCTAGTTTCATTCTGGTCATCAGCACTGCCAGGCCCGTTTTACGGCACATGCTCCAGTATTGATCATCTGTGTCCCAGTAAAATCTCACACAGAAGTTTTAACAAGCTAACAGAATGAGTTCAATTGATACAATATTATCAGGGAAAGTTATTGAACAAATCAAATTAAACGACAAACTTAAAGGGAAGGTTGAGATTTTTTGAAGTGGGGGTTCTGTTGAAAAAGTTTTGAACAGTTAATGTCTTACCTGTTGAAGATAACTCTTTAAACAACATCAGTTTGGAGAAATAGTTTAATTCTGACAAGACTGACGAGCTAACAGCTACTCTGGATGGGCCCGGGACCAAAGCTGGTGGCTGTTGTCCTAAAACAACTCCAATCTCAAAAATGCATTAATGGTTGACATTGTTCAATTATCTATCTACAACAGGTAAGATTTTAATTGTTTTTTTTCCCACTAAATCCCAATTCAAAAACTAAGAACTTTGCTTTAAGAAGCAAACAAGGCTGTCATCTCAGGTCAGAGATGATGTGTCTTCCTGTCAAATTCAGGTGAGAGAGTGAGGTCAAAGTGACAATATCTAATTCAACAGAAAAATAAATATTTAAAGTTATACATTTTCATTGACCGAGTCATACCTCTGATCAGATTCTAAAATCTAGTTGTTTTTTTGTGTTTGCCTTTTGGGTGACAGCAGCACACACAGGAAGCGGAGATGATTGAGAAGAACGAGAGGACAGGATTGACTCAACAGGAAAAGAGAGCAAGGGAGGTGAGAAGATGGACTGAGAGATGGCTTTAATGCCAACAGAGCTCCTGTTTTACTTACATTCACTGCAGCTGGGTCCAATATTTCACATAATAAGGCGGTATAGATTGCTAAAAAATGTCAAACTTTGGAGGCCACTTCTTCCTTAGATTCAGTTTATTGGGTCTTGAACTGGAAGAGTCTGGGCAAAAAAGAAGGTGACAGTAAAAGAAACCCCATCCCAGAGATAAGTGGAGAGATTTCCACAGTAACTTTGAACATCTTTTCACGCAGATTAGTATTGTTGCCCAACTGTAATGGTAATCATAATGTTTGTTGAAATAGTCCTTAAAGAGTAATTTTCCTAGCTTCAATTTTTATTTTTTTTACAACTTTGTTTAGTTTGAGCAGCAGTTGAAAGCAGTGGTTAAAACTGAGGCCGCAGGAAGGTAACTACACAATATACATTGTATTAAATATTTCATGCACAGCTGTATGGTTGAGTAGTTGTTTAGTGCTTTGCAGCAAGAAGATGGCAGGTTTGACTTCTAGTGGAGCCCTTTCTGTGTGGAGTTTTTTTCCTTGCATGTGTGGGTTTTACAAGTACTCTGGTTTCCTCCCACAGTCCAATAATAAGCATGTTACGCTAATTGTCTCAAGGTGTGAGTGAATGAATCAAATCATGATTTGACCGGTGCGTGTGGGCTGCACGTCATGACACTTTGCCAAAGACCCTGCAAAGACGTCCGATGTTCTGGGTGATATTTTTATGCATCCTGGGGGGATTTGTCCTTATCCAGTGTGAAAGGGGACTTTACTATATGTGTAGCAAAGCCCTTAGTGCTTCACAACTTTAGATGTAAAGACCTTGCACTGATCATTACTTAATAGTTAATGTCAATGGCTGCCAGAAGACTTTTTCATTGACTCATACTTTTATAGTCTGCTGTCATATTTCACAAAATATGCAGAGTGCACTAGAGGGGAATTTCAATGCAAATGAATTGCTGTGGTTAGGATTAAGAAATGACTGTTCTAATTACTAGTTCCTCTACTTAGTTTTTGATTTCTGAAAAGGAAAAAAACAGATTCTTAACTTATTTCATAAGACAGGCAATGTCTTTATTCTTGTCTTCGGCACACTGCGGGTAAAACATATTGGCAGAAAGCCAGAGACAAAGGATTTCAAAGGAGTGACTTTATGTACAGACTTTATTTTAATTAGGAATCGTTTGATTTCAGAACTATGACATTACATTGATATTGCTTTAATGCTTCAATGTTTATGCCCTTCTTGGAATAAAAACATAGATTATTCAGTTGCATCAAATTGATTTTTTTTTTAAACTGGACATTTAAAGAGCTCCAGTGTTGGAGAAATGATTGACAATTTTTCAGTATTTCTGATGAAATGTTAGAAGTTTTGGAAAAAATAATTAGCAGACTTAAACATAAAAATACATTTTGGTTGCAACCTTTAAACTAATAAGGAGAAAAAATATATAACCTGATTAAAGAAGCTGAGCGCAGTTTTTTGCAGAATGTAAGATCTGTGTTGCTGATGTGAGTGGGCTCTGAGGAAGTGTTAATAATATTTAACATAGGTAAAAAATATTATCTTTTCAAGGATAGACATGCTAAATGTTTCACTACAGCAGATTCTCAACAAATAAACCTGAAATCTATGTGGATGAACACATGGCGGATAAAACGTTAAAGATAACTAGAGCTTCATATTTATATTCTGTGGTTGCTTTCATTCAAAAAGACTTACAAATGAAGAACAACAATGAGAGCAGGTTTAGTTGTCTGACTGAATCTCCCACTATTGTTCTCTGATCATTCTTGTCCACTGGTGTTCTACTGTAACCCGACACTAGGAAAGAACCCTCCATATTCCTTACAAAATGTCGTAATGAGAGAAACTGAGAGTGAAACTAAGACCTTTGAGTTCAGAGATCTCTGGGGCAATCATTGATCACCCAAGCCATTATTGTCACCAGTTTGATATTGATTTAGACGCCCCCACCTTTTTTTTTTTTTTCTACAAACAGCCCTGATTTGATTTGCTGTGGTATTTAGCATCCAGGATTTGGATTATTTTAACTTGTCTGTCCCGTGTATCCCACAGATGGTCTGCTGGATTGAAATCTGAAGAATTTAGTTAACAACTCAACTTGTCTTCAAACTATGACCATCAGCATGCAATAAGTGGTGTTCAGCTGAGTGTGAAGGGGTTGGAATGACAGTTAGCTCCTCTAAGTCTGAGGCCATGGTTGGGGATGAGTCTTTGCCTCCAGTGGAAGATTTTAAGTATCAAGGAGTCCTGTTAACAAGTGATGGCAGGATAGAACAGGAGACAGGCTAATGGATTGGAGCATTGTCTACAGTAATCAAGGTGTTGCTCTGGTCTGTCCTGGTGCTGAGCCAAGAGATGCAGCTCTTGATTTACTGGTTCATCTATATTCCAACCATCATTTAGGGTCATAAGATATGAGTCATGACTGAAAGAATTGGAGCCTAGATATATATGGCTAAAATGAGCCTGCTGTGTAGGGTGGCCTGGCTCAGCCTTAAAGATAAAGTGAAGAGCTCTTGTCATCTGGGTAGAGTTCAAAGTAGAGATGCTGCTCCTTCATATCAAAAGGAGTCAGCTGAGGTGGTTTAGGTATCTGAATAGGATGCCTTGTGAACTCCTCCATCTGGTAGTTTTCCATGTATGTCCCACTGGGAGGAGACCCAGAGGCAGACCCAGAACTCACTGGAAGGATAATTAATCCTTTCTGGCCTGGGAACACCTTGAGATTCTCTGTGTTGCTGGGGATAGGGATGACCTGTGACCCTGACCTTGGATTGGAGAGAGAAAATGGATAAATGGATGATACCCTGCAGGCACCTTTCACAAACTGACGAGCTGTTTAATAGGCCAATTTTCAGTAATGAGGGGATGAACTGAAAATGGGAAAGAGGACATATTGGTTTGGTGGTATTTTCATCCAGAAAATACAAATTTGCCTGTATATTTAGGCTATGTCAAAACAAATTGGCACATAACCACTTGGAAAAATCAATGCATCAATTCAGTCAAGGCAAGAGGACAACATCACCCCAGAGAAAGAAGGCTGGCAGTGAAACGGCTGCCAGGAGCACTCACAATCAAAAATGACAATATTGCTTTCTACTGATGTGTTCACCTGAAGACACTGTGATGACATTTTGTTCAGTTTTGACAAAAATCTCTGTATGTGTTGCTTTTTTTCTTCTTGACAAAGAAAGTTGCTGCAAGAATTCCTATCAGAGACCCTAAATTCTGGTCGCCTCATCACACACTGCATTTGTCTGTTGCCTGTAAGGGTAAACGTAAGAGTCAAATCATATTTTGATTTCAGACTAAAGTTACTAAATTGCCTCCAGGAACATCACAGTCTGTGCTGCATCCAACTCAAACACCATTCCCATCTCAGACTGCTCCAGTTTAATGGCTTTTAGGATCCCGCGGGGGTTGCCAATCTTCTCCAGTATTTGACAGGGAAGAAACAAAAAGTAGGGTAACTGCTATGACTTATTTTTTCAGCAAACCCTCTGGGTTCTGACCACCAGTTCACAAGGAGCAAAACAGCTAAAATGCCTCAGAATGTTGGAAATAAAACACAAAGGCTAATCAAAACTTTGTGTCTCTGATCTTTAGGGTTGTGCATCTCTGCTTTGCTGCTGATATGATACATAAGTCAATACACTGGCAACGATCTGCTACAAAAAAGATACATTAGCACCAAAAGTCAATATGGCAGGGTTGATGAAAATCGCATTATATTGCTGAGTTTAAAGAATGTTTGGTATTTGTGGTTCCTGATTTCTGATGATGATATCATATCATTGTTCTCAGATGGACATTCATATGCATGGATTTGGATATGTTATGGCCAGGTTGATAGTGTGTTCCATTGTAATTAAGCCATGTCACTATCAAGGACAGTGGATGTCATGCACTATTCACGAGTCCATCTAGGAAGCTGATTGGTTCATGGGTTTAACTGCATTCAGATCCCAAGCTGCAGAAAAAAATAAATATCTCCTGTTTTGTTACCTCTGCCAAGGAGGTTATGTTTTTGGTAGCATTTGTTTGTTTGTTTGACTGTTTGTCTATGTACATAATTATTCAAAAAGTTATTAACAGATTTTCATGGCATTTTCAGGAAATGTCAAACATGGTACAAGGAACAAGATATTCACTTTTGGTGGTGATCCGGACAAAGGTGAAGGCAAAAGGTCAAGGTCACAGATCAGCCCATGCTCTCACTCTGCAAACTGTATAACAGGAATGTTAAACTGCACAAATGACACCTCTGAGGTCATGGGTGATCACGACTGGTTTCAGGGTTCATGGGTCAAAGGTCACAGGAAACCCCTTTGTTAAAAACTTGTCTGTGCTTCTATATGTGACCTTTTTCTTACTTCCGCCAAGAAAGTTGTGTTTCCGGTTGTGTCCGTTGGTTTGTTTGTCTGTTAGCAAAGATCAGGTTAAAAATAATGAACAGATTTGGAGGAAATGTTCAGGAAATGTTGGGGTTGTCACAAAAAAATAATGGATTCAATTTTGGTGGTGATCTAGATCACTATTTTTCATTATGATCAATATTTTTTAATCACACTGTGGCCTTGGTGGAGGTTTGCACTCTCTGAGTGATTCTAGTTGATAATGTTGTCACAACTTCATCAGACATTCACTCTCTGTATGAACCTGTGTCAATTGCTAACAGTTTTGTAATAAATCACCACAAAAAGCAGTTTTGAAAAAATCTTAAAAATCTTGAGTAAAATCTGAATGGTGCACATTGGTCAGTGACTTTTAGTTGTCACTGTATTAAACCCAAATGCTCAAATTTATTATGTTTTTCAGGATAGACTAGTTGATCCATATTGTCAGGTGATCCAAACTGCACTGTGCTGTTACTATGCAAAGACGGCTCAAGGCACGGGTGTTTGTTGTTGTTTGTCCCAGTGCTGCACTTACTGCAGTTCTCCTAAGTCCCCCTTTATGCTGGATGATGACCGTGCTATGGCTATCCAGAACGTGGATGGTAACCCTATCACACCATCAGCATTGAGTAGTGGGGTGTTATTTTCTAGTGTGTAGCTGCACCCTGACGGGTGTGGTGTGATTGTGGGTATATTGTTGTGGAAATGCGATGCTGACAGAGTGTGGTGAGAAAAGAAAAGAGATCATCTCAGGTACACAAAAAATAGATGGAAAACAAAAAAAGAGACTACTAAAAGTGCAGCAAAGTCATGACTGGCTTCATTCCAGAAGGTTTTCCAATTTTGCTGCAATCCAGCTATGTTCTAATAGATCTTGGAGTTTGTAGTGAAATCGTCATCCTATGTGAAGAGGGCCTCAACAGAAGATGTTGTTGCTGAGAAAATTATACCATTAAAGAACATGAATGAGTTGTACTAGAGATAAATTCTTCAAATGCGTCAGGATTTGGGGGGTTATTGTTATTTTTCATGTTTAAGTTTGAGTTTATTTGTTTCTTGTATTTTGTTATTTAGTTATCTTTATGTTTAGCCTTGTCTTGTTCCTTGTGTCTTTGTTTCCTGTCATCATTCACTTCTCCTCTGTTTATCTCTTGTCTTCCTGCCACGCCCATCTTCACCTGATCCTAGTTGTAATCACTCACATGTGCCCACTTCCCCTAATTACCCTCTGCTTTAAAACCTGGTCATTTCCTCCATTTACTCACTGATTCATTGTCGCTTTCACATGCTGTCTAGGTTCCTGTCTGGCCTTTCCTCGTCTTTTGATTTTTGCTATGCCTTGGTCTTTGTTATTGTTTGGTTTTGCTGCCTTGTCAGCCTTTTGTTTTTTATTTTAAAATAAAATAATTTTATTTTCTGAAGATGAGTCTGGACATTAGGTTCACTGCTCTCTCCTCCCAACCTTACAAAATGTTGCCACAAATTTCAACCTGTCAGCTTTAATTTTACACAGATGCCTGTTGAACCAAACCTGCTTGTTGCTACTTAATTTAATCATGACATAGATAAAATGTTATTGGTGCAAAGACAAAATAGGGGCTTGGGGTTAATGTTACAAAACATGTATCTCAATTTATTACCAAAACTGCATCTCCTAATGACTACTCTACTGATCCACTCTTATTCTGCATATGTGTGTTAGTGGTGTGCAATACTTCAAAAATTTGGTACTAAGTAAATACAGGGCCATTACCACCGAAATCAATTCATTTCGATATTTTTAACTTGTAAGTGCAGTTGATAACAGTTTCATGTAGGGGAGAACAGTGTGTCAGGTTTTGTCATCAATATGCTAAGTCTAAATATATTTTCATGACAAATTTTTGCCTTCTACTGTTAATTAAGTAATTATTTACATTTTAAAACCCAGGATTTATATCAGATGCATTTTATTAGGCAAATAAAAGTAAATAAATGACAGTATTTACACCACTCTAGTATTGATCTGAGCCAATATGAGTCTTAGCATCAACAATCTACACACCCCCTTTTCGTGCCGTGATTTTAAATGAATCAGTTAATCTTATCTACTGGTCACGCATTACAAAAACAATCCACTGGAATGAGGATTTCTTCTTGTGCTGTTGCGACAAACTTGTGTTTTTATTTTGGCTCGGATTAAGCCACTCAGACATTCCCTCTCAAACATCACAGGAAGGAAACAGAAGCAGACACACCTGGGAAAAGAGCTCTTGGAAACTCTTAGAATGAAAATTGTGAGTTTTGTCACTTGATCAGAGTTAGGTGAGTGAATAGAAAGCTGTTGTAGACTAAGCTAAACACTTCACACTGAAATTAATTCTCAGACAGGCACAGGGAAAAAAAACACTTCCTATGTTTATGTCTGAGTTTGAATTGAATTGTTAAATGGTAATGCTCAGTCCTTGAGTTTGTTTTTCTTGCCTGTTTTTTTCTGTCTTTTTCTGCATTCAGCTCTGACTCAATTTTTGCCCCTTTGACATGGTTTTAAGATTCTGTACATCAAACGTTTGTATTTGTTCTCACATCTCCACATGTTCACACTGTGATAAAGTCATACTTATTGCTATTCTTCTCCACACACACACACACACACACACACACACACACACACCAACACACAGAGTGCAACGGCTCATTTTACTTTTTGCAGTGACAGCTTCCTCTCTCACTCTTCAATCTTTACAAAGCTCTATCCCTCCGTGTCCCAGCTCTCTCTGTGTGCCTTGTTCAGATATTCTCCTGCTTTCACCGTGCCATTTTCATTCGTCTTCTTCACCTTGGTTGTCATACTTACCATTACTACTCGCATTCCATCTTCACCCTTCATCACCTCAACAGAGAGCAACACTACATGTACTGCTTCTGTGACAATGAAACAGATGATAACCAGTGACACAAAAACTTGCAAAGCAAAATGTTCCGAAAAGTTTTAGCAAATGACTTGGATGTGCTGAAAATAATTCTGTAACAACCTACCTAATGCAAACAATAAGTTAGGGTAACTTTACTCAGAAAAGAAAGTTTACTAATGCCAGCTAAAGAGTCTAGTAAAATATCTGTTCCAGAGTTATGCTGGATGAGTGGTGTAGTAGTTTACAGTATTGTCACACTAGTTCTGTTTAAACACACAAAGTCTCAAAATGTTTAGTGAATTTTTTTAAAGAAGTGTACGGAGAACCCATGTCTTCAATCAAGCCAACAGGACTTGAGCAAAAGTGCACAGTGGGGTGACAATACACCAGATCTCTTTGGTTAGTTTGACCAAGTAAAGACAAGCAACAAGTTCATCCTAATAGCAATACCTGAGATCGACACATGTGGACACCAGTACACTAACACAAAAAAATTATTTTCCCCATATATTCTGCAAAAACACACAACTCCTCTGTCTCTGATTGACTCTGATCTTGAATATTTTAAACACAAAGCCAAAGCCAATCACATAACTCTAACCCTAGACAATAAGAGCCCATTTGTAGCAGAATGCAGGTTCCTATAGTTTAGGTTAGACACATTCTCATGGGTTGATGAGCCCAATACATTGTAAAAAATCAGCCAAAATGTGGATTGCAGGGTCTTGGCAAGGTCTTCACAGGCTCCTTGTTCCATGTGATAGAGGGTGATTTTGTAATGTCTTGAATTACAAGACATTACAAAAGTCGTGAATATTCAACAGACCTATCCTTTTTTCTTTTTTCTTGTATAATACTTTGTAACTTTGTTAGCAAAAGTAATATTTCAATATTATATCAACTTTTTACAAATGCATTATTAAATTTTTACATATGTAATAACAAATTTCCTTCAGGAGATCTGTAAAATATCTTTTTTTAGACTGTTTTATTTATCTGTTATTTGAGTTTTACAACAATAGTATGTATTAAAAATGCAAAAAGAAATTAGGTATTTTTGAAAATCCTGCATCTCAAACTATGCATAACAGAATTATTGCAGTTTGTATTTGAAGAAATAGATTGTCGTGAAGACAGATTCTATTTGCTATATTGCAGAGGTCGAAAGAAACATCACTGAGAATCTAATAAAATTTCCACAGATAGCCTCACAGACCTGCGAAAGAGAGAAGTTTATGTCAGACGTTACAAGAGCGAGATTAAGTCGAAGTCTGTTGGCGTCAGGTTGGTTGGAGAGGCACATAAACCGCAGCACCATCGCAGAGACGATGTGTGATAAGTGAGGAAGCAGTGGGAACGGATGGAGCTGCTTTTATGACCAGATCCAAGAACGGTTCTGTAAGACACTAAAAGGGGATAGAGCCGATATCATCCACATCTATTAAAATCCACTGCACTTTGAACTGACCTTTTTCTGATGCTGCGCTTTTAATGTTTTAGAATTCAGTGAACTTCTTCATTTGATATTTGAACCTACAATGACACATGGATGAAAGCAGGCCTGGCACACAGTCTTCAAACACAAAATCATGAGAACCTGATGGGTAGGACAGAATCCACAGCACATAGACTACATACCAGTCTATGAGCACTTTATGACAAAGCCTATGCTCTGTTGTAAAGTGCTCATGAATGATCAATTTGTAATGTTCAGCAAACAACTGCTCACGCACAGAAAATTCAAGGCATCATGTTTTGAAATTATATTTCACGCTCAGACAAATTACCTGAACAATCAACAGTAGTTGTTCAGGAAACTGTCCAGCTGTCCAAGGTCAGGAAACATTTCAATTAGGCCTGGCAGGCTGTTGATCTGCCACTTCCTGTTGGACACACTCGAGCAACTTGTTCATCTGTCTGAATTTTCTAAGCACTACAAACCCAGCCGTGCTTTTCTAAGCTGCTATATAAAACGCTTGTTTTAAAATAACTGTATCTCCACAAATTGGAGGAAAGTGTAACAGTATCCTTTTGTTAAATTATTGCGGCTCTTATCATCAGAGAGGACTGTAGTGGACAGCAGCTACAAAGAAATTCACTGACTGGAGTTGAGGAGGAGACCCAGAGTGACTTATAGGACAAATGCTTTGTTTAATGGTTTAGAATAAGACTGACAGGTTCCAGGTCAGTAGTGTAAAGGTCCTGTGAACCACTGAACTGGTCAGCTTCTACATCTGGGCAGAGCCAGGAGAGATGCTTTATATTACAATCCATGTTGACAGACTCCCTGACCCCAGTTACCTCTCCTGAAGAGTCCAGTATGTTAGCAGCCAACGTGTCTGGAGAATATGTTCTGGTTCAGTGTCAACAGGAGCAATCAGCACTCCTGCCCTGGAGGTCTCACCTAAGCCCAGATACAGTCAGGTCTCCCTGAAGCCCAGTTGTCCTCTTCAGACATCAGAGTGTCTGGTCTGATCGCACAAAAGCTCTGTGCGTTTGTATGGGTGCTAAAAACCTTTAAACATGCCTTCATTTTAATGTGATATTTGCAGTTTCACGTGCTAGAATTTTCTCAGTTATGTTCTTTCAACAGGCTGAATTAGTTTTGTTTTATGTCTTATTATTTATCATTTATTTATTTGAACTACTGAATCCTGTCATCTACTTCCAGTTTTCAGTTGGAAATTAATGCTATCCAATCTTAATGTTTTAATTTTGACAAGTGAGCAGCACAAGTAGTTTAGGAGTGCACACTCCTAATTAGATGTTTTCACCCTGGAATGATCTGTCCATCATCTGCATGCCCTTGCCTCAGACAAAGGCATGCCTTAAAACAGCTGGAAGAAACATCTTGCTCTTGAGGAAATCTTGAAACATTGAAAAATGTTTTTTGTTTTTATAAGCTTGGAAAGCTGAAGGGCTTGGGCTATTGATGAAAAGCTTCAGCTGCAGCTGAATAAAGATAATTATTCAGCCATCCTTGGAAATTTTGTGAATATTTTTTGCTGTGTATTTGTCTTGTATTTGTTCAGCTAAAAGAATTGTTCCTAAAATGCTTCTCAATGAATGGTTTACCAGAACGCTGCATGCTGAGTTTCTCTTCAGTTAAATGTTTGTTCTGATTTTTTTCAGAGCTGATTGGACCCACTGTGGTCGTTGTTAGATATAATGTGCTGTGCCTGTCCCAAAACAACTGTTTGAGCAATGTTATATCATGTTATATGCATCTAATTAAACACAGTGCATCAAAAACAGCCAACAGCTGTGAGCACACTGTTTTCCTGTGATGGGTTTTCATTCTTTGCTTTGACGCTGAGCTCTGCAAAGTCTCAAATCATTTTATGCACCATTGTTTCTCTCATGTTAAGACATCAGAGCTACAAGCTTATTTGTAAATAAGCTTATTTTAAGAATGCTACATAAATGTGACTTAAAAGGCTCTAGACTGTGGTAAAGTCAAAATAATAATGTAACAGATGTATTTCACTTTTTATAGAAACATTAACAGGCCTGCTGTCACACTGATCTGACAGTCCACTGTAGGATGTGACTGTGTGTGTATCTGCATAATGAACATGTAATTGACGCTCAATTTCAAACAACATATTTTGCTGCAATGTGCTCAATCAGAGCTGTCCACTTGCCATCAATTGACCTGGATGTTACTGCCAGGTCTGAACAGGGCCTTTGTGTCACTGCCAGCTTAAGGAACTAATTCTTATTATATTCTTGTCATGATCTTAGCCAGAGACTTGGCCCACATGCAGAACACACCTCAGGAGACAGAGTGAAAATGCAGTTAATATTTATTATAATGCTCGTCGTAATGAGGAACCAGCAGCTCAGGAACTGGAATGCCAAGGTGAGTGGATGGTGAGCTGCCAGGGAGAGAGGAGCAGAGCCTGGGTTAGGTCCTTGGTGGTAGGGAGAGTGAGCAGGGTTCGGTCAAAGGAGGCCGTCCAGGAAGAAAGCAGCGTGGAGAGCCCGGAGACCAGTCAGCATTGGAAGATTCCTCCAGGTAAAAGATCAATGGCTTGATAATTCTGAAACAAGGCAAGGAAGTATTAATAACTTCAGAAAACAAGAACATGAGCCAGGGTGGTAACAAACGTACCAGTACAAGTTACACTCTGACGGTGACATGCTAGCTGCCAACTCCTTTTAAGCCTCCCTTGCTGATTGAAGATGAGGAACACCTGTCAGCAGAACCTCCAGTAGAGCTGGTGCCATCTCCTGGAGATAGAAGGAAATGCACCCAAAACCCAACCAGGATCACCAGACTCTGACATCATCTCCCCCTCAACGGACGCCTCCTGGCGGCTGAGATGAGGAAGATGGCACAGAAGCCCAATAGTCCGAGATAAGTGTGGAGTCGCAGATGAAAGAGCGGGGCACCCAAGAGCGGTCCTCAGGACCGTATCCCTCCCAATCAACGAGGAATTGCCAACCCCTGCCTCGCCGACGGGAGTCCACGATCCGTCGAACCGTATAGACTGGGTGCCCCTCAAATTCTCGGGCAGGTGGAGGGAGTTCGGCTGGAGGGCACAATGGGCTAGATGCCACTGGTTTTAACTGTGAAACATGAAATGTGGGATGGATGCGGAGATCGGAGGGAAGACGGAGACGGACAGCAGTAGGACTGACGACAGATTCTATCACATACGGCCCAATGAAACGAGGAGAAAGCTTCTTAGACATGGCCTTTAAAGGAATGTCTTTGGACGAGAGCCATACCCTTTGCCCAGGACTGTACTGAGGGGCTGGTGTCCGCCTACGATCAGCCAGTCTCTGATTCTGTGAGGCGGTGCGTCGAAGAGCCAAAACAGTGTTGGACCATACTCTTTTGCATCGGCGGATGTGATGCTGAACTGAGGGAACGGAAATCTGCTTCTCATCTGAGGGGAACAGAGGTGGCTGGTAACCCAGGGAAACTTCGAAGGGAGACCGACCGGTGGCAACAGAGACGTGAGCATTGTGTGCGTACTCGACCAACGGGAGGAATGTATTCCAGTCGGAAGGATTAGTGGAAGTAAAGCACCTGAGTGTGGATTCTAGCTCCTGGTTCATACGTTCTGTCTGGCCGTTGGATTGTGGATGATAACCTGACGTGAGTGAGACCTTAGCATTGAGTGCCTGACAGAACTGTTT
>NC_051449.1:19072726-19181832 GCF_001649575.2 Kryptolebias marmoratus | reverse complement strand
ATGACATCGGCGAAGATGATGCTGCACTGAGGGGACAGAAAGCTCCCGCTCCTGGGAAGGAAACAGAGGAGGTTGGTAACCCAAAGACACTTCAAAAGGAGACCGGCCTGTGGCAGTATTGGTGAGGGAATTGTGGGAATATTCCACCCAGGGCAGATACTGTGACCAAGCAGAAGGGTTACTAGCCGTAATACATCGGAGGGCAGCTTCCAGTTCCTGATTTAGTCTCTCTGTTTGGCCATTAGTCTGAGGGTGAAAACCTGAGGACAGACTGACCGTGGTGCCAAGAGCCCTGCAGAATGCACGCCACACCCTGGATGTAAACTGGGGCCCCCGATCTGAAACGATGTCCAGGGGAATGCCATGTAGCCGCACCACATGGTTAACCAACAGATCAGCAGTTTCCATGGCCGTTGGCAACTTAGGTAGGGCTATGAAGTGAGCAGCTTTGGAGAACCGGTCAACAATGGTTAGAATGACAGAATTACCTCGGGATGGAGGGAGACCAGTAACAAAGTCCATAGCGATGTGAGACCAGGGTCTACCTGGAATCGGCAGAGGACGCAGGCAACCAGAGGGTTTCTGGTTACTGGACTTTCCTTGATTGCAGGTAGTACAGGAGGAGACAAACTGACGAGTGTCTTGACTCATAGATGGCCACCAGAACCGTCTTTGCAATAAGGAGAGAGTACGTTGGGTCCCTGGGTGGCAGGCGAATTTGGAGGCATGAACCCACTGCAGCACCTTAGGACGAATCTCCTCAGGAACGAACAAGCAATTTGGAGGGCATGCCGCAGGAGAGGGGTAACCCTCCAGGGCCTCTCTTACCTGCTGTTCGATCTCCCAAGAGAGGGTAGCCACCACCGAGGAAGCAGGTAAGATACGGCCAGGTTCCTCCTTTAGGGTCTCCGGCTCAAACTGGCGAGACAGCGCATCTGGCTTCAGGTTCTTGGAGCCTGGTCTGTAAGTGAGGACAAAGTCGAATCTAGAAAAAAACAGTGACCACCTGGCATGGCGTGGGGTCAGCCTCTTAGCAGACTGGATATAGGATAAATTTTTGTGGTCAGTCCAGACCACAAACGGTTGAGAGGACCCCTCCAGCCAATGGCGCCACTCCTCCAGTGCCAGTTTGACGGCCAGCAACTCTTTGTCCCCCACGCTGTAATTGAGTTCAGAGGATGTTAGTTTCCTGGAGAAAAATGCACAAGGTAAGAGTTTGTGAGCGGGGTTGATGAATTGGGAAAGCACCGCCCCTATACCAGTGTCCGAGGCATCTACCTCCACTACAAACTGCTTGGCAGGATCAGGCTGGATTAAGATCGGAGGGGAAGCAAACAATAGTTTTAGTTCCCTGAAGGCTGCCGCTGCTTCTGAGGACCATGTAAACGGTTGTTTGGTAGAGGTAAGTTTAGTTAGCGGCTGGACCACGAGACTGAAGTTCTTGATAAACTTCCTGTAGAAATTCGCAAAACCCAGGAAACGTTGGAGTTGCTTACGTGTACCGGGCTCAGGCCACTCCACCACCGCTTGAGTCTTGGCGGGGTCAGTTCTAATGCGTCCGTCCTCCACCACGAATCCCAGGAAGCTCACTGTGGAGAGATGAAAGCTACATTTCTCAGCCTTGACAAATAACTTGTTCTCCAGTAGACGCTGGAGAACCTGCCGGACATGGCCAACATGTTCCTCCTTAGTTTTAGAAAAGATGAGTATGTCATCTAGATAAACGAACACAAAATGATTCAGGAAGTCTCTCAACACGTCGTTAACCAAGGCCTGGAAGACTGCTGGAGCATTAGACAGGCCGAATGGCATCACGAGATATTCAAAATGGCCTATGGGAGTCTTGAAAGCAGTCTTCCATTCATCTCCCTCCCGGACCCGGACCAGGTGATATGCATTCTGCAGATCTAACTTGGAGAAGATGGTTGCCCCATGCAAAAGCTCAAAGGCAGTGGACATTAATGGCAAAGGGTACTTATTTTTGATGGTTATCTCATTGAGCCCCCTATAGTCAATGCACGGGCGTAGTGAACCATCCTTTTTACCAACAAAAAAAAAAAACGGCTCCCAATGGGGATGAGGAGCGGCGAATTAACCCAGCAGCCATGGAATTATTTATGTAGGTCTCCATGACTCCATATTCCTGTTTAGACAAACTATACAAACGACTGGTAGGCAAGGGTGCGTCAGGCACCAGATCTATCGCACAGTCATAAGGTCTGTGCGGGGGCAAAGAAAGAGCACGGGCCGTGCTAAATACCTCGGCTAGGTTGTGGTACTCAGGAGGTACTGATGACAGATCAGGAGATTCTGGATTGATACAGTAAGCTCCACTACTGGGTTGGGCTGCACGGAGGCAGTTATTGGAACAGGACAGACTCCAGCTTATAATCCTTCCTGCATCCCAATCTATATGGGGGTTGTGACGTCTTAGCCATGGATGTCCGAGAACCACGGGAAAGCTGGAAACAGGAATTACTTTAAGTCTGAGGACCTCTCTGTGGTTCCCAGAAGTCATCACCAAGGGAAGTGTCTGATTAGTGACAGAAAAAAGTCGTGCCCCATTGATGCCGTTAGCAGATAATGGTGAGCCGAGCGGTTCTAAGGAAATGTTCAGCTGTTTTGTTAACTGCTCATCAATAAAATTATCCTCGGCACCTGAATCAATCAAGGCCGTTAACGAGTGGGTACTTGACTGAAAACAAAGTTTGATGTCTATTAACAAGCGGTTGCCTTCTGGTTGGGGACTACAGGCTTTACTCATTAGCGTCCCCACTTCTAATGAGCTTTGCCTTTTGGCCGCACAGGGCAATTTGATAGTCTGTGCCCGGGTTGGCCACAATAGAGACAGTCTCCTGTTCGAAGGCGTCTCAGTCTTTCTGCGGGGGATAAGTGAGTACCTGCAATTTGCATTGGTTCATCTGCAGGATAATCCGGGGTCAGTGGCTGAGTTGGCGGACTGACCAGGGCGGCGCTGTTGCGATCCTCGACAGGTGGGGGCAGCCGAGGAAGAGCTGGGACGGGCTGGCTAGGACGCTCCCGGCGACGCTCACGGAGCCTGTTGTCAAGACGAATAGACATCGTTATAAGTGAGTTCAAGTCTTTAGCTTCATCGCTCATAGCCAATCCGTCTTTCAAGGAATCATTTAAGGCATTGTGATAAACTCCCTTGAGCGCCTCGTCATTCCATCTACTGTCGGCGGCTAAAGTACGAAACTCCACCGAGAACTCTGCGGCGCTGCGGGAACCCTGACGAAGCTTAAGTAGGCGTTTAGGGGCGCCACCGACATGATCCGGATGATCGAACACCTTGCTTAGTTCAGACGAGAATTGATCAAAAGTGAGAGAGGTTAAGGGTGTAGCTGAGTCAAACGCCAGGGCCCAGGCTAACGCCTGGTCTCTCAGTAGGCCCATCATATAGTAAATCTTGGATAAGTCGGAGGCAAAAGCTATGGGTTGCTGGCTAAACACCATCCGACACTGTAATAGGAACCCCCGACATTTTGATAGTTCACCTGAAAATGGAGGGGGGTCTGGGACATACGGGCCTCGAGAAGTTACCGGGGCCGAATCCGCAGGACCAGCTACAGCCGGATGTTCGGGAGGCTGGGCGGCTGGAGGAGGAGCTGCTGATACTGCCGGATCTGCTGGAACGACTGAAAAAGAGGTAAGCATAGAGGTGATTTGAGCTATTTGTGCAGATAGCTGTGCTAGTTCCATGTGAATGGTCTGACTGGCTGTTTCCAGTCCTGAGAGTCTGTGTTCAGTTTGTCCCAGCGCTCTTCCTTGGTGAGAAATAATGTCCCTGAGGGAGCGGACATCAGCCGAAGCGGAATCCTGCTCAGTCCGATCCATGACGTTGGTCAGATTGTTCTGTCACGCTCCAAGCACAGAAGGACTCTGGGACTGAGCAACGAGTTCAGAATGATTAGAGTCTTTATTCAGAACTGCCAGGTTTGGGACAAACGGGCCAGGGTAAGTTCCTGTAGGGGAACCACAGAGTACTCGGGGTCGGACAGACAGGGGGTCAGAGCCAGGCGAACAGATCCAGAAGGCAGTAGTCCAGTAACCAGGGTCAGGCAGAAGATAGGTCCAGAACCAGGAAGTCCGAGTCCAAGGGGGATAGGAGTCAAACAGGAAGGGACCGGCTGGAGGTGAGGGTAAAGCTGGTCGAGAGGAGAACAAACAGGTTAGCGACAGGGCAAAAATTACACAGGAGTTTCCAGAAGGCCTGAAGGTGTTACCACATTGGGTTTCACAACAATCTGACAATGTGCAGATGAAAACCCGCCCCTATATAGCAGCAGCTGGTGATAGATGGAATGAGGGACAGGTGAAAGCAGTTACAGCTCGTCAGGAGCTGTGACAGCTTCATCTGTAAAGTTTGGCTGTTAAACCTCTTTAGTTTGCATGTATATGTGTTTGAATTGATCTTGGTGTTGGTCACTGGTTTTGTCATAGCCCTTGTTCAAACTAGCAAACCTTCCACAAGAAAAAGAAAAATCTACTTATATAGCCTGTAGCACAAATAAAAGACTTCAAGGACCAAAATAAGTTCAGGTAAGTCACAATTTCCTTGTAGTTTTTTTTTTCTCTTTTGTATTTTTAATTTAGTGCTGATGTACAGTCATGTGATAAAAGGTACACCATCTTTCAGTTCTATTAAGGATTGTTTTAGGGAAATACAACCACAGATGAACAGCAACACATATCTTATTCCAGCAAGTGAAAGTTGATTTTAGAAAAGCAGCAGCTTGGGAACACAGTTCATGGAAAAATCTAGGTTTTCAATGATTTTTAATGGTTTTCGTGGTGTTTCCAGTAGTTTGCAATGTGCATGCACAAGTCATATTTGCCCACTGAGTTGCAACTCACATCCAGTAGTGACAGTTCCTACCCGCTGAGCTATGCACATGACGCCATGGAGACGCATCAGGGTCTTAGTTATTTGGCATTTTTTATTATATATTGTAAATTTCGGCTCTTTCAACCTGTTCCCTTTAAAATTCAAAGCAAGAAGTCTCTCTTAGAAATGAGAAGCCAGAGTCTTTGCAGGGTCTTGACGAGGTTTTCAAGTATTAAATAAGAACACAGTAGGATCCTCATTTCATGTGATAACACATTATACATTGCAGAATGTTTTGAACATGCACAACACTTTTGTAGCAAGGTTGTGGAGGTTTATCATCATGATAGGAGTTATCCATAGCATTGGGCTTGTGTTTCTACTAATGTGATTTGGTTGCCAAGAACCTGAAGCAAGACTGGCCCCATGACTGTGCTACAATTTCATTGTGCCCACACCTAGTGTTAGCAGGTGTTAGCATGGCATGATCATCTACCATGTTACTGCATCCAGATGCTGTCTGAAAGAGTCCTATCAAGGTGAGGCCTGGTTGTACAGGTGGTAGTATCATTATAAGAATGTGCTGCTAATGTAAAAAGCCAAGTGAAGGCACATGAGATATAAAAAATATCAGAAAAATATATCTTTGCTTATACTAAGAGTGTAGAGACATCATGACTGCTTTCATACTAAAAGAGGTTTTCCAAATTTGACGCGATCAAGCCACGTTCTTGTTGTGGAAAGTGTAGAGTTGTCATTCAGTGTGAAGGGGGTCTAAATAAATTAAGACAAACTAACATGTTGGTTGTATTTATTTAATTTTAAGACTGATTATATATGTCCTGATACATAAATATCGAATGAAAGCTGAGGTAGAACCTGCAGTCACATGGCTTCTGCCTGGATATTTTAAGATCTCAATTTGAGCCATTTATTGAATGTCGAAATGTGAGTCGTGCTTGCTGAAAGCAGAACTGAAATGAACTCATCTTTGACACCCTTCTTATAGCCAGCGGACCTAATTCATTTTGTTCTTAGAGCTCAGTGAACTCTATAAGGACTTTTGACATTGAAAAGAACATCAGTCTTGTCTTTTTTTTTCTTTCTTTTCTTTTCTTCTCAATCTACAACCCCCTCAGAGCTCTAGGAATCAGGACAGCAGCTACCAAAAGCAATCTAATGGTGAAAAAAGCCCTTTAGGTCAACAATTCAACAACTCTATTCCATATAGCTCGTAGAGTGCTTCTCTGTCCTTTTGGTCCTCAGAGTGTTATTACTCCAAATGAAAACGAATGTGCCCACACCAACCTTCCATTCAACGAATCTACTCCTGAATTGCCCCTCCAACCAGCCAGAGCCTCCCCCTTAGTTTGACTCCTGATTCTTCCCTTTACAAGCTGTTTGTCTGTAGAAAGCAGATGGAGATGTTTATTCCTCTCCACTTGACAGATTTACTTGACTCTATCTCATTCAATAAAAGTTAGTCATTTTTTTTGTGTACCCCTGACCTTGCAGACACTTCAATGCGATGGCAAAAGTGGGGAGAGATGTAGCAGGTGGAGGGAGGGGAATGGGGAGGAGGTGCTCCGTAAAGTGACACAGTGGAGCGTTGAGGATTCCTGCTGAGAGAGGTCCTTTGATGAGCGACAGGCGAGCACAGTGTTTGGCAGGACACAGGATGCTGCTGGCGTACTCGACTAATGCTGCAGCCACAAATCCTGCGATCAATCATGTTTAGCAGCCAACAACGGTGCTGGCAGAACACCCGGGCCGACTCAGGAGCCGGAATGCTGAGGCTAAACAAGACAGTGGGAGGTGTTGCACCTATGTTTTTTCTCCTTTAGGCTGTTGGGAGCGTCTGTATCTGTTTGTTTTGATGCCCAGTGTGTGGTTAAATGTAAAATTTAGCAATAGAGTAGAGGGCTGCATGTTTGTGTTTTTGGTCCTGTCAGGATCTGGGTGTCTGCTTTATTAAAAAAGTTACTCTGACTATTACAAAGCACTGGCTACATCTGAGTTTATATTTCTGAATGTATATCTGGGTTTGTGCATCATTAGCTGTAAGAACTCCCCCTCCTCTCTTTGTTACACCCACTTTAAATAAGTAAATCCTTAAAAATTCCCCTTTTACAATCACCAACATGTTTCCAAGTGACTCTCAGCATTAGTCAAATGCTTTGTCTCAGTTATGGCACTTTCCCCCCCTCTGGCAGAGCAGAGAGGAGGATGATGGAAAGGCAAAAAGTGGGATTAGATTGACAAGCATGCAGCTTTCTGACAGATTCGTGTTCCCACTGCCACAATTTGACTTTGCTTTGATATCACAGTTAAGTTTCAACTGTCTGAGTCCTGCCAGAGGCAGGGAATAAGCAGCAAGTATTCGCTTTTAAACTGTAACTTTAATTTCCAGCTGTCACAGAGACGCCTGTAACAAAATGAGCCATATTACATTCAGAAGTACTGTACTGTAGGTCTTAAAAAGCTCTGGTTTTCAGTCAGATACAAGACGCATGATTTGCCTGTGTTCAATAAATGATTTAGAAAACTCAGCATCAGTTAGGAGGAATCTTGTTTTGACAAGGGCAAGTTGCCAAAGTCAAGAGCTCTGTTCTGATGAGTTTAAAACTTTCTTTTTCATTGGATGATTTTTCAAAGTTGCTTGAACTGAACATATAGCTCTTATTTTGTTTATCTCCACAAAACTTTCAATGGTTACAAGAAGTTTTATTTCTGCTTGTAGCACTTCATAGTTAGATACAGTAGTTGCAAAAATATCCGTCCTTCTTTCTTTCAACTCTGACCAGTTTCCCAGTCCCTAATAATGAATGATATTCCCACAGCATGATGCTGCTACCACCATGTTCCACTGTAGGGATGACATTCTCAGCATGATGAAAGGTGCTATAACTTACTGTGTAGCCAGCTAGCAGACTTGAAATGGTTTTCTGTAAAAGATATTGAGATATGGAATCGGAATTTACATTGAAGGACCTTAAAAAATTATTCCAGCTCACCTCTCCCAGGAGTTTCACAGGTGTTGCCAGGGCATTCTTTAAAAAAAAAACCCTCCAGCTGGGGTAGATACTAATTGCCCCAAATCACTTGGCTCTGGACTGTTTACCTGCAGCGTTTTTTTGTGGCAGCTTGCACAGTGCAGTGCACCTACATGACAGCCTTGTCTGTTGGGGTTAAGCACCACATGTTTGTGTAGCCAGCCAGTGGACTGTGACCGCAGCTGCCACACTTTTCTCTGCAGCCAAGTAAAAGTGGCAGAGCCGGAAGCCTCACCTGCTGGTTGTAGCTGGGCCAAACTCCCACAACAACAGCTCGTAATGAAAACAGGAAGGGGCAGGAGAGGAGGAACAGTTATCAGCCAGAGCACCTCAGTGCTAATTTGGCATAAAAATTGGACTCACAGGAGAAGAAATCAGTTATCCACCTGCATGCACATCCTCCCCCTTCCCCCTCTGGGAAATTTGCTCTCCTCCCTCATTTCTCTCTGCTGCCCTCCTTCCTGCTGCACACATTTACCCCTAAAAACATCCTCTTTTCGCTCTATTTCACCCTCTTCACTCTGCTTCCACCTTCCGCTGTCAGTTTTTGCTGCACCCTGCTTTCTGCTGTCTGCACCAATCTCACAGTCCTCCAGCTGGTGTCTGCTGCTGCTGCAGGTGAATCTGAAGGCGGCTGAGCAGCTGCGGCAGGAGCAGGAGGCCCCATGAATGTCTTCAGCCTCCCTCGGCTTCAGCAGCTGGCCTTCCAGCTCCATTTGTGTGATCAAGCCAGCTTGGAGACCATAAATTAACTGATCCTGTAGCTTAATTAAAAACATTAAGAGATCGTTAATGTGGTTACATTCCTGCAGCTGGTATGATTGTGGTGTAATTTTAGGACACAAGTAGTCTTGATGAAGAATACGTTTCCCACTAACTCCTTGTGATATGATGTGTATTTGCGTTGCTTGTTCCTGTGGTTTTGCTTCTGTCTTTTTTGTGGCAAATGTTTTACCATACGGAAAAAAGATACAGGAGGAAACAGGAAAGACTTTGGGTCCATTAATGTTAAAAAACACTCCCAACTACGACTGTGCAAAATGTATCCAAGTAATCCATGTATATTCTTTTATTTTTGTTTGCACAGTCTTCTTTTTAATCTCAGTGACTGTAAACAATATAGCTACCACTTTGAAAGTGCTAAATATTTAGTTTCATTCTTCATTATCAAACTGCTCCTTCAAGTAGGATGAGTGCTTCTTGTGTTCAACAATCTTTTAATCAAATCAGAGACTCTCAGTTAGGTTTGTGCTTTGACTGGACCAATCCAGTACATTTAACTGGTTCTCCTTTAACCAGTGGAGTGTTGCTTCAATTTGTTGACTGTAAATTGTAAGTATTAGAGTGAGTGTGTGGTGGGAAAAGTTTTATTACAAAGAAATATATGAACTGTGAAATTAGTTGTTTTGTGTTAAATTCTGTCTCACTTAATTCATCATTTTCCGCATGCTTTGATCTTAATGTACTCGTGATTTGAAATATTTGGGAAGTTTGTTGCAGCACATTCAAAAATACATGAAACATATGAACTGAAAAGGTGTACACGTCACTCTCATGTCCCTTTGGGTTTCATTGTATATATTCGGTCGCAGGCCTTGGATGGATGATGTGAAAAAGGAACAAAGGATGATGAGCAGCGAGCTGATAGCGGAGCAGGAATTCACTGAGTGATGCAGGCGATATAGAAACAAAAACCACATATGTAATGATGGTACTTCATGTCAAAGCTGTCTCGGAAAAGGAAATCTATTGATTTTTTGCCACCTTGCCAGAGCAGTGCATCAACACAGCTGTCACACTGTCTCCTCGATTCATCCTCTGCCCAATTTTATGTGTTCAAAACATGCTGGAGGGGATTTTTTTTTTCTGCACCCCGAGAACCCAAACACACCTGCTGGAGCACCATTAAACACAGATTAACTCAGCCCTAATCCTCATCCAAAACCTACAAAAAAAGACTTAATTTTAGGATTGTAATAAAACTCTTTTCACTAAAAAAAATTATTGTTTTTATATGTTTGAAAGACAGAAATTATATATATATATATATATACTTTTTAGTGCTCAAGTATCCACCCCTGCACTCTGCACACAAAAAAATCTGAAGGTACATCCAATGATTATGTCATGATGGTTTCATTAAAATTCATCCAATGGTTCATGAGATTTTTTTGCTAACAAACAGAGCTGACTCCAGATATTGTAGTTAATGGCAAAATTTTAAAGACAGATCTTGTGCAATCTGTGTTTAATGGTGATTTTGTTTTGTGTTGGGGATCAATCTCAGCTTCTACCACACCAGATCTTAGGTCAATATTTGTAAAATTGACCGAATTAGTCATTTTTGTGTGTTTTAAGGTCAGCTGGCTGTGGCAGCTATCTTGAATCATGTTAACTCCAGAAGTGAATCAGTATATCCGAAGGTTACTTTCTTCAAGTTTTACTGAAACTCATCCAGTAGTTCACAAGATATTTTGCTAATAGTCACACTAACACAAACACTGCAAAAACATTATTGCCCAACAATTAGCAGTGGGCATTAATTAAATTAAAGAGCTCCAACTATAGTGTCATAAGTTCTCGTTGTTAGTGAATATCACTTAGCTGCTGTGACAACCATCCAAGTCCAGATTACCCTGACAGTGCAAAAGTAAACGCCGCTCCATAATCAAACTAACAGTTCCTTTAACCTTCAGAAAGCCTTAGACACTTCATGTGGACAGGTGTGTGAGGATTTACACTGACAATTTAGTCGGTTACCTTGCCAGTGCTTTGTTTTAAACCAGTCCAATCTCTTTGAGGTCTTTGAGTCCACCTTTGTCCCTAAAAAAACAGCTTTTCCTGGTGACTCAGCTTTTCCTAATGCCCAGCCTTAATAAACACAGTTTTGTGGCCAGCTCTACAGGGTGTTGGAAAGAACAGTAATGAAGCAGTTTGTGTGACATCTTGTCTTCTGGTATTCTCTTATGGATTTAACTTGTCGGGAAAATTAGAAGCAATGAAAAGATCACCTTTATCTATTGTTTTTTTTTATGTTTTCCCCTGCTTGAACTTAAAAAATAAAAGATAAAAGTGTCACTTGAGAACTTGATTAAAACAAGATTCAAAGTAAAATGTCTGATTTTCAAGTGTTTTGTCCCCTTTTTTTAACAACTTTTTTCAATGTGCGATTCAGGGAATTCAAGGTACCAAATACTGTATGCCAACACTGGGCTGGGAAACGTTCTCTCTGAAAAACCAGTGTTGAAAAATGTATAAGGTGGATGCTAAAATTTTTCCATCACCTCTGACAGCATTGCAGTAACTCCAGCTTGAAACCTGCGGGAGTTTTGACTTGCCTCTAGACAAGGAACTGTTATATAAAACACGCATGGCAGCAACAGCCTGAGTTTGGAGTTAAATTTCATTGAAATCTATCAAATTTTATCTTTCCTCTTCTGGTTTTTGTGCAGTTTTTTGCTGAAATTTTAATCATCACACACTTTGAACAAGGTTCACCAGCTTCTACAGTGCTGAACTGTTGACTTAACCCTCCTGTGGCCTTCGGGTCAAATTGACCCAGAGCTACAAGGGCTTCTCTTCAGTTACGAGGACTTCAGGATGGTTAAACTAAAAGTTAAACATGAGGTTCTAAGTCACGCATGGCACTTTGCTTTGTTTATTTTAAACAAGAATCTTAGTTTGACTTGCTGTAATACTACCTGGTGACATACAATATTGTTTTTGCTCGTGTTTGTGTGTCTGTTAGCAAAATATGTCATTAACTTGGGGATGGATTTTAATAAAACATTCAAAAACTAATCATTGGATGTATGTCTACAGCTCATTACCTTTTGAACCCACCCCAATTCAAGCTGGCTGCCGCAGCTAACTGAGCTTAGTAAACACAAAATTGGCTATAACTCAGTGAATTTCACAGGTAATGAGCTCAAATTTTCTGTGGTAGTAGCTGAGAGCCATCCCCAACACATACTCCAAATACAAAAAGATTGCACAAGATCTCACTATATCAAGTGAGCTCACACACAACGTTGATTTCAAGGTTTAATTAAACTAGAGGTAACTTGTAGTTTCTCAACAAAGAAAATCTTAGTTTAAAACTCTAGCATGAAAGATGGCAGGTAATAAGCATTCCTTCAAGGATTGCTAGACTTTTAATCCTGTCTGATCTCATCTTCTTTTTTAGTGCTGATTGACCTTCTATCATCACACAGCAAATAAAAGTAATTTTTTTTTTCCAAATCGCTTAACAATATTTGTCATGTCTCATAACTGTAGGGACAAATTGTAACAATTTTTTCTTTTTAGCACAAACAGCTAAAATGCCAACAGCTAAGTCTAACTCATATATCTAAAACAAAACACTATGCTATCCAGTTTATCTGCCTCCATCACGTCACACACTAATGTTCATCTTTTTTACGTGGGGCAAGCTGTGATTAGAATAGATGGCTTTGCCTACAGACAGGACGTTTCTATAGCAGATGTCTGTGTGACAGCACAAGACCATCTTCCCCCACAGATGAACACCCTGGCTGACACATGCTGAAGGCAGGTTTTTAATGTCAACATCAGTGACACCTGGAAGAGAAAAGTGTCTGCCCAATTGAAAACAGAGTTCAATGCAAGCAAAACACACAACTACAGTTTCACAGCTTCCTATGCAGGCAGGAATATTCACTCGTGATTTGCTCATATTTAATCATTTAACCTGAAATTTATAAAGCTGCATGTATTATTTTCAGTACATTTCTGTAAACAAGGCTTTGCAAAGTTGCACCCGTTTTTTGTTTCTGACAATACACATCTCACATTTCTTTTACAATGCTCCAAGCACAACTTTCAATCTATCCCCATTTCATGCTACTATCCTGACCTGCACAGTCTGTCAAATCCATCATGGAGGTATACATTTTTGAGTGTTTTTAGTTTTATACCCAGCAGTTTGAATGGCCCCAGTGATTTCCTCTGCTCCTGCATCCTGCTTTGCCAGTGTCAGAACTCTGAAGTAACGTAAGATGTTGGCCCTTTTCAGAACAAAGAACTGTCACACATCACTCAAACTGCACTGGAAACAATCCCACAAGGACTGGCCAGATTCTGGTGGTTTGACCTAATGGCAGGGCACGCTGGGCATCACTACAAGATAAACATCTGATCAGCTGACACTCTTAAGAAAATAACATTTTTATGTCAGTCATGTAGACCTGCAGAAACACAGAAAGGCAAGAGAGAGAGAACTTGTTCTTGCAAGCCAGTACTGGTAAAGGTTATTCAAAAAATTTCCAAATGGCAACCTTGGTGTCGTCCAACACTTAAGTCAGTAACTCACTACAGTGAAAATAGCTGGGGACACAAAACTGCAAGAAAATGTTCAGATTTTTCTTTAGAATCATCTGAAATTCATACTAATTCCAAATGTATGTTTTGTAAACTGTTTTTTTTTTAATTTAGTCCCAAAGTCTCAAATTTAGTTTGCACCTTCTGGAATGTCAAACTCTCTTTTTTGTCTCTAATCAGTCACAGTTTCGTTTTGCAAGTCTCCAACCTCTCCTACAAATGTCTCACATTTCTGACAGTCTGACTGAAAAACTAAATTGATAAGGGTTTGAAACAGGCTCCAAATGCCAGCAACAACTCTGGGACTGTTTTAAGAAGTTTCCCTTGCAAATCTTTTGCTTATGTGGTATTGGTAGGGAATCCAAAACTCTGTACTCTAAAAGTCCCCCAAACAAGACACCATGAGTGGCACAGTTGCCAGCCTTCTCCCAGTGAACTAAATATGTGAAGACTGGTTGGCCAAACCTTCAAATATTCTTGTGAGGGTAAAGAGCTGGTTCAGTGTTCTATGACCAGGATAAAAAGTGAATTGCTTTTTTTGAATCCAAACTCTGACAATCAATCAGACTCTCCTGTTTTTTCAAGGAACCAGAAAGGGGTGTTATAGTTACAACCCCCCCTTCTGATTCCTTTTTTATAAAAGAGGGACTACCACCTCAGTCTGTCAGTCCATAGGCACGGTCCCTGACCTCCATTAAATGTTGCACAGACGTGTCAACTAAAACAGCTCAAAAACACCCAGGTCATTGATGAACCTCATTTTCCTCCAGAGACTTGCCCTGACAAAAGTGTTTTACTACATCAACAACCTCAGTTTCAGTGATTGGTGAGTTCCCCTCAGGCTCCCTGATCTGTACTTCTACAATGGAGGCGGAATCAATACTGTTGAGAAGAACCTCAAAGTATTTTTTCATTGCTTTACTATATCTTCAGCCAAGTAGCAACACTGACTCTAATCAGTAATGGTAAAGCACCCCTTCACCTGAGCAAGTGAAAATAATAATATAATAAGGCGGAACTGAGTTAACACATTCATTTAACTTGCATATTAATCCTGTTCCATCGTCTCACCAAACTCCTCCCATACCAGAGTTTTTTGCCCTTGCAACTGCCTGAGTTGCGGTTCACTTGGCCTGCTGCTTCTGAAGTCCCTGAAGTGATTTAGCATGTGATTTATTTTAGTTCATTGGCTTCTTTCACCTTACCATTATGACATGCACCAATCATCTTATGGCTGTAACATATAGCACATGGCCCATTCAGACTGGCAGAGGTTTTACTGAAAACGTTACTATAAGCTCTAGCAAGTGTTAAAAAGAACATGCAAACTATGTCGAGAACTGACTCAACCACATACACATGTAAACTCATACGTTCAGTACGGTCTATTTGTAGGTGGAAGTTGAATTTAGTTGTGTGTACAGTTTGAAAGACGTTTTGTGCAATAACTAATTTTCAAACAACTCACCATGTTATGATCAGACAGTGATCAGTCTCCATAAAGAGTGACTGTAGATGAAGCATTACCTCTGTCATCCAGGAGGGCTACAAGCCATCAGATTTTCAATTATCTCCAAATAGGATGTGGCGAGATTCTTTCTTGACAAGTTTTTCCTTCTAAACTACTCTTTGCTAAATTTATCCTACCTGACAGGGCTCACATCATAAGTGTCAGCAACACATTGAAAGACTATTCTATGATTTACAGCTGTTTTCCAAATTGTCTTGATGCTGAGCTTGTCATTCTCAGTTCACCGTCTGTTTAGTGCAACATCCTGTGGTCCATTACCAAAGCCATCTGTTATTTTGATGCTCCTTAGATAAGTTTGTAGTTTTTTTAACATTTCATTGAAAAGTTATAGTGATTTTTAGCCATCAGATGGACACAACACATTAATAATAATTACTTTGCTTTGGGGATGGCTAATTAGCATATGAAATGGTTTCTTGTGAGGGCACTCAATTAGTACGCCACCTTCTTTCACTGGCCAGCCAACCTTCACTTGTAATCATCCTGCACTCAGTCTCTATTTCCTCAATCTGACTGTGATCTCTGGCACTTCATTTATTTAATCAGAACATAGATGGAAGTTATTCACAACCAGCTCTCCTGAGCTGATAAAATGAAAAAGGCTACAGGGTGAGAACAGAGTCAAAACGGAGGTAAAACTGATACTTTTCATCAGACAGAAAAGACAGGTGACCTTTTCATTTCTATAAGGAAAAGAATACAAATGTTTGATTCAATTCAAAGAGGCAATAAAAATGAAAAAAAAAATGTGTCCACTTTGCAATTTAGAGATGTTCATCTTTTCAAACTCAGAAATACACACACAAAATAGCTTTACCTGTTCCTTTCTTGGCTAGACAGCAAGGTATTTCTTAGCGTTTTCCCATTCCACACAATGAGGTTCCAATTATAGGTCAGATTGTGATGGTTTATTATGGTGGCAGTGTACTGGAGTCTTGGATAAAGTGTAGAGGAGTGTGGTGGCAGCATATCCATGACATGGAGCCCGTGCAGATGGCGTGGTTTGGTCATTGAGATTTTGAAGCAGGGCTGCTCATGCTGGCCTTAGGCCAAGACTACAACCATGATCATGACAAGGTCACAGAAACAACTCAGTCTCTTGTGATCCACGAATGCCATGCTGGTGTATAAAGGGCAGTGAGAGTGCAAACAGCATCTTGACGGCACAGAAAACAGCAGAGAAAACCCTACGTATTTAGTGTTTACTAAGTCTGTAGAATCTTCATGATTGTCTTCACACTGAAAGAAGTTTTTCCAAATTTGCTGCAATACAATTACATTTTAATAGGTTACGGAGTGTGCAATGGAGTCAGTGTGAAAGGAGCCCAAAGCAGAGCTGAGTGTACACATTCATCTGCCTTGCCTATAACAAATCGTGTGTTATGACAGTGACAATATATGCAGTTTGAATGTTTGTTCAACTTTTTTTTAACCAACAATATGAAAGTGAAGAAGTATAGATAATTAATACTTTAGAGTGGTCAGTGATTACACATCACAGGTTACCTCAAATAGTTGTAAGCGTGTATTTAGGATTCCTTCAACAAAATGCTGTTTTCCTTTTGAAATGTTTAAAAAAAATCCAATCACAGCTTTCCTACAAGTCACCGAGTCAACATTAGCCAATAAAATCTGTCAACAGCAAACTAAATTAATAATTAAAAGTGCACAGGCTTGTTTCCACGGATCTTTGTCTGACATCATGGACTTGTTTAAGACAAATTACAAAAGTAGCAGCTGCATACAAACTGTTTGAGAATAAATACTTGAGAGTTTGAAGGAAAAGTGGAGAGAATTTGTGTCAACACAGCTCCACTTAACAGAGAGCAGTCGAAGCCTCTTGGGGGTAATGAGCAAAAAGGTAAAGAAGTTGTCAGTTTCTGTCACAGTTTGATTAATCTGCCAAAATAGAGACATGTTCATTTGCTCTGTGACTTACCAGTAAAAAACACACCTGTCAGATGAACGCTGAATTCTATATTGAAACATATCTGTTGTAAAAGCCACAATGTGAGTCACAGCAGGGGAATCTACAGCCATGTGAACTTACAGTCTAATCAGTATAATATTAAATATTGAATAGGTGGATTTGTAGGCAAAGGGCAATCTATTGTACTTCACCTTATTGTCTTGTTTCAACTTTCAGAAACAAGTGTATAATGTGATTATAGTAAATTTATAGCATAAATTTACTATAGTATAATGACGTCGTAATTATTGTGTTGTAGTGAAAATACACTAAACCTAGAAGATGGTTTAAACAAGCAGTTACCAGAAAGGGAGAAGCAGTAAAGTTTTTTTTTTACCTTCTCTCTCTCTCTTGTGCCTTGGACTCAATTTCATGCAGATGTTCATATTACCTTTTTGTACTGTTTTGGATGGGGGGGGGGGGTTGTTTTTCTTTTTTGCCTTTATAATAGTTCCTGGAAGACTACCCCCTAACTCTGTAAAATTGAAAACTAAATAAAGAAATAAAGTTTGCCACAGCTAGAGCTATTCCTAGAAGGAAAGCCAGACAGAACTGAATGGCTGAAACAAACATGTGGCTGTCAAAGAGAGGAAGCTCAAGTTAGTGAAGAGTGACAGTGTAAGTGTGTCTTATGTGTGTGTCTTTGTGCGTGCAGTAAAGCTTTTCAACTTAGTTTAGTCAGTTTTTAACAGCTTAGTGATAAAACAACAACAAAAAAAAAAACAGGTAAATGTTGTAAATTGAGGTGCTAAGCAGTAGTTAGCACTGTTTCTATACAGCAGGGGTGTCAAATCCTGGTTCTCGAGGGCCACCATCCTGCATGTTTTACTTGTTCCTCTGCTCCAACACACCTGATTTGAGTCAATGTATGATTAACAGGCTTCTGCAGAACACGAAGAGGTAATTTAACCACTGAATCAGGTGTGTTGGAGCAGAGAAACAAGGAAAACATGCAGGATAGTGGCCCTCCAGGACCAGGATTGGAGACCCCTGATCTACAGCAAGAAGGTCCTGGTTAGAATCTGGGGTCTTTCTGTGTGGAGTTTTCATGTTCTCCTCATTCATATATGGGTTATATCTGGGTACTCCAATTTCCTCTCGCAGTCCAAAAAACATGCATGTTAAACAATGTTAATTGCCGAGTCTAAATTTACTCTTGGTGTGTGCATGGTCATTTGTCTCTCTCTGTGTGGCTCTGTGATGGACTGGCAACCTGTCCATGGTGTATCCCACCTCTCACCCATTGATTGCTGGATATGCATGCACCAGCTCCCCACTACCCTATAAGCAAGTAGTAGATTGATAGATGAATCATTTTAATTTTTCTCATCAGCTGTGACATTTCCGATGATGTGGGATCGTAGTAACATTAGTCATGAAAACTCAAAAAGCTAGTGGTCAGATAATAATGCATGTTGTAAATTAGCTGAATGTTGATCCATATTGATACCTCTGGAAGACTAGGTCAGATTAAAGCAACACTCCACAGGAACCAACTCCAACTGTGTGACAGTCCTGCAGTGCTTCTGAGTATCCCTCAGGAACTCCCAGGAAAGAAAAATATCACAGAGCCAAACCAATAAACAGAGTTAAGTTCAGATAGCTTGTATTGTACAACCTCTAACAACCTGGGACTCCCTGGCCCCGAGCGAGGTACTTTTTCATGGACCAATAACCCAGTTTTAATGTGACATTCTGAAACATCTTACTTCTGCCTGACCCATAAAATCTCTTTACGTCACTGTTTCCTGCCTGCTAGGAATTTACCAGCAACACTAGGCTTGTCTTTGGGGTTGGATTTTGTTAAAGATAGGGGGTCAGTCATACTGTCATGAATCTTGGAGCCCTGAAGTTCTCTCAACTATCGAAGCCCAATGACCAAAGAGGAAAAACTTACCGAGTTTCCATCAAATAGGCAAAAGTGTTTTACATATCAAGGGGGCAGTTTCAGGCAAAAACTGAGTCTTTTTGTCTCAGATCTGAGAATGAGGGATAATAAAGCACTTTCTGTCATTTTCTATGTCTGCCTGTACATCTTATAACACATTGAAATTCTTCGAAGATGATAATATGCCTTTCCCTCTTTCCTCTTTCTTTCCTTTACTAGGTTTTCCTCCTATTTGCAGTTTTGATTTCCCTCAATTCAACCTCTCTGACACAATCTGTGTCACTCAAAAATTTAATCTCAAAGTTTTCTCCTCTTCTACTGGACTTGGGAGAAACCCAGATATCAAAGCCTGAACTTGTATTACTGTGGAAGATTGCCAAATCATTAAACTCTTCATTGTCTTTCTTCTTCTCTTCTTTCCCTACACTTCCTCCAGGTGAGCGGAATCAATGCATCGCTGAGCAAGAAACGAGAGCAGCGTGTGTTGTTCATGGTGGTGATCATGGTGATCTGTTACCTACTGTGTTGGCTGCCATATGGGATTATGGCTCTGCTGGCTACCTTCGGACCTCCCGGCCTGGTCACGCCCGAGGCGAGCATCATCCCCTCAGTTCTGGCTAAAACAAGCACCGTCATCAACCCAGTCATCTATGTCTTCATGAATAAACAGGTGAGTGGGTCAGAGAGGGAGGACTGTAGCTGGAGTCTAAAGTACACATAGTAGATGGTAAATGCAGTGGTGTTTAAATGTGGCTGTCTGAAAAGTCTTTTGCCTTTTAAAATATAAAAGGAAAAAACACAGTTGAGTGGAATCACATGATCCAAAAATCCGACATTTCACGAGGTCAATGAGACAATGAGTAACGAGAGGAGTCAGCACTTTGGTTCTTGCATGTTATCTTTGCCTTTTAGTGTGTTTCAAGTCAGATTGAACAAATCTAATAAATTAATATCTAACTCGTGCATTTCAAGTCATTCTCTGATGTTTCTGGCTCTTAGTGCTTGTCAGATCCCTCAGGCTTTTTCCAGTGTCACAAAAGCACACATTATCTGAGGTGTTGATAGTTTAATTCACACTACGTCTCAATTTATTTTGCCACTGGCTCTGATGAAATAACATTTTGAATCCTGCTGAATGTCCCTACCGAAAGTGGTCAAGGACTTTGATTTCTTACTTGTTGCTGAACTTCAATTCATTTTGAAACACCTAGAAAAAAGTTTAAAAAAAATAAAATAAATAAATACATTATTGCAAATAGCCTTTTTTAAGGTAACAGTCCACTCGAAGGTCCCTTCGAGTGGACTGTTATGCCCCATCCTTACATTCCAACAATTCAAGGTCGAAACGGTTCCAAAAAGTTTTGGTTTGATTTTATTCTAACTAATAAAAAATAATATGTTTAAATTTGAGCAAAGATTTAAGAAAAACCTTTCTTAAGGACCATTTCTACATTATCTAGTACTGTTTTTGGAATTCCACCCTTGGGTTACCTGAAAGGATTTTTTTCTCTTTTTATTAAAATGTGCCAGCTGAAATTGTTTTGTCAGCCTGCTAGAATGAATCATAGGAATATTTGTCAAAAATAAAAAAAGCAGAATCTCACAGGCCTAAATCTGGATTTACTGGAAAATTGTCTTCACAATTCTTTTTAGTCTGTACCTTCCCCTGAAATCCAATGTCTTTGTCAAATGATAATGAAAATAATCAGATTATAAAAATGACGTAATGAGTATTATCCCATTTATGCAATTCTTGTTAAACGACATAATATTTCAGCTGTAAATTTAAACTTGTAATCAATCATGTTTTTTTCTCTTTAACAATTCAGGTGAAAGTACACATTTTTGGAAATAATTGTTTTCATCTTGTAATGATGTTAGAAAAGTGTTTGGAGTGAAGTTGTGATGATCACTAAGGCAGAGGACCTGAAAAGACGCAGAGTCTAGTCAGGATGCTGTTCCACCACTGTTATTATAACAGTTTAATGACATGATCATGAAACTGTAAAACTGTGTTGCTCTAAAATGAAGCATTTGTTGGGGTGACTTCTACTTAAAATAAAGTTGTGTTGCACACATCCGGCAATTTCTGTCTGCAATAAAAGTCCTGCTAGGATTTCAAGGGTTTCTTTTTAGCTCTGTTCAGAGGGGATTTATAGTTTGATACAGTTTTAGGTTTGTACTAAAGGTTTTAAAAAAATAACTTTGTTTGGTTTTAACACCTGCATTCTGCTCACAGTTCTGTTTGAAGTCCCACTGTGTTTGTATGCAAAGATATGTGTTTCTTTTCAAATGAAGAAAATCTTGACTGGACTTCAGGTTAATAAGAGAATGCAATCTAAGTGTTTGTGGCATTATTTGTGTGCGTTTTCAGCCTTTATTTAATGAAATATGGTAAATAATAATTAAAACTGTGCTGTTAGAATCAACCCCCATTTAACTGAGTGTTACAAGACATCCATGAAAACTGGCAATTAGCAGAACTGTGCAGTACAGTATGTCCAAAATAAAGCCATGAGAAAGAAAAAACAAAAAAACCTAAAGCAACAATAACAACTTTAGTTTTAGCATAATTTCATAAACTCCAGTTAATCTGTACAAATTGCATGTAGGTATGAGTGAAACCCTTGTGAGTGAGGTGATGTACAACAAAAAACAATGGTTACACTCAGATGTTTGGCATAACTGGAAACAGACATTCACATTCTGAATCTATTAAAGGGATAGTTCAGATCTTTTGAAGTGGGATCATGTTACAAGCAGCGAGCATCTTACCTGTTGTAGAGAGCTTATTGAATGACCTCAGTTTGGACAAACTGAGTTTATTTCTTGATAGATTGACAAGCTAACAGCTATATCCTGAGCTTTGGCTGAGACTAAAGCAGACTAATGCCTACTTTAAACAACACTAATTCACATAAACTGACTTTTGCATCAGATGGTTATTTACCCTAAATACTGTGCAATACTGTACTTGTCCATTTCCCAATAACAATTCATATAAAACAAGTTGCAAAACAGAACATGTTGAGTATAATGTGAGGGGAACAAAAGGGGCTTGCTTGGACTAGCCATTAGCTTGTCAATCCAGTCAGAAATAAACTACTTCTCCAAGCTAAGGGTTTTCAAATAGCTATCTACAACAGGTAAGATAGTTGCTGCTCATAACCTCTTCACAGAACACCATGACAAAAAAAAAAATCCAAATGATTGGAGTCAAATTTTACACTGAGAACACAGAACACAAGGATCCCCGTTTGAAATGAGCTAACCACGCTCACTGATAATTTGCAAAACAAGACACAAAGAAACAGTCCAGCAGTTTCAGTAAAAGAGTTAGGGATGTCACAACAAATCATCTATTCCCAATTATTTTAAACCAACATGAAACCAAGGAACACAACAACAAATAAAGAAGCCAAGTGACAGATCTTTGCTACTCCTTTTTAGAATATAGTGCTTTCATCTCATTTTATGGTTTGGTCAGGAAATAAGTGTTGAATAGTTTTGAGGTCTGCAGTCATTTTTTTTTTTGCTTGTTGAAAGTTCAACACTGCGGTGGGAAAAGGACAAAAATATATTTCTGTCATGAGTTGAAGTGAACAGACACGTTTCTGAGCCATCAGCGACTAACCCAGACAGCGCGGGCTCTGCTGAAGCTTTTCTGACTGGGGGGGCTGCGGAGACGAGGGACAGGTTGAAAGACACACAGCAGGCAGGGATAGAAAATGAACTCCAGCATCTGACATGTTTTGTCAGGAATTCCTCATGTCGTGGCTTTGATGGCAGATGCAGAGAACCACATCTGTATATGTGCTAAAGTATTGATTAAAGCCTTCCTATCCAAATAAATAATCACAGCAGACCCTTAAAAAAGTTTCAATTATGTTGTGCAGCTTTTTTTTTCTTGTTGTTATTACTTAATTAGATCCACTGACCAATAGAAACAAGCGTGCTTTTGTTGAATCTTTCAGCTTTTCTCTTTTGAACAGTTTCAGGCTCGGCCACGAAGGAGCTGAGAGTCAGGAACCCCAAACAATAGTTGAAACAGATCCAGGAATCTTGTTCCAGAAAATTAGATTAGCCTATTTTCAGCGAAGGTCTTTGGTGAATATAAATCAGATTTACTGACCCACATTGCCGCACCCAAAGGAATACTGATGCAACTTTGCTGCAAAGGAACCGGACTGGGGGACAGGAATTGTTTTAATGAATAATTCTGGATGTCTTTAATTTGGCCTTATTTATTGGTCTCTTCCATCATTGTGACTAATGGTGTAAAGCTGTAAACACTGACATATACAGTAGCTGAGTCCTAAAAGTGATTTAAAGAAGTTACAACAGCTCTGCATTTATTAATAACTGTGGTTAATTTAAATGACATTCCTGGCTTCATTTAATGCTTTATTAAAATGATTTATTATGGAAGGCAACTGTTTAAAGTGGGGTCCCAGACGAGGATTCACAGGGTACCAACATGATTGAAAAGACTCTTGTCATGTTTATCTTTGTGAAATACTGAATACATCTTTTCTCATTGCTTCTGAAAATCCTTCAGATGATGTAATCTGAAAAGATGATTAAAAACTATTATCAGTTGAACATCTGAAATATAATTAGGAACTCACTGCAGATGATTTTGTTTTGCTTGAGGATGTCACGAATCAACAAGCTTAGAACAGAGTTTATTTCATCGCCTGAAGACTCATTGTTGGTGAATTAACTGAAATAAACTGCATATTCTTTTATTTTAAAGGTTTTTATTTTTCAGTTGTTGCTGCTTGTTTATCTGTGTTTCTAATATTGTAAATTAGTGTGGGCTTCAGATGTATTCACATTTTTCTTCATTACTATTATTTTTGTTGCCTTACAACCTGGAGTTTTGTTGAATTTTCACCTTGTTTAAAAGTATTGCACTCACACTCCCAAAAAACTTTACAGTATTAAAGCTTTTAGTGAAGTAAATTGTTTAAAATTTATGGTGCACCTAAGTCACGGTTCGGTACATAATGACAAGAAAAAGAAACAAATGTCAGTGTTGCTTGTTTTTTAACAGACAATAACTCTCGCAGAAACAGAGAAGCAGAGACAGAAAAACAAACCACCCGAGTTAGTGGGGAGGCTCAAAGGTAGCAGGTCATGTACGGCAAGGTAGGATTTGTCAGCTGATAACTTCACAAGAAAGTAAAGTTATCTTTTACTGTTCTTTTTCATCCCATCTGAAATGCAAACAGTAAACCCACAGGCCGTGCGTCAAACAAAATGTTTAATAAAGTCCAGTTTGATAATCACCTGAATAAGATATTGCTAAAAAATTCAATTAAAATAAAACAAAAAAACAACTAGTGTTTGCTTCAAATAATTTGACCCAGACTTGATGAAAAATAAAACAGTAATACTGAGCTGAATAACATCTCCCAATGCAAAATTATTTAAAATAAAAAATTGTGAAACAAGGATATTGAATAAATATACAAATGGCTTGCCACATACTTGCCAAAGTGCCTGTTATATGATACAACTGCCTGCCATACACTCCTCTCCTCTCCCTCTGCTGCAGCTGTCTGCGGTCAGTGGCATCATACAGCTTTTTCTTGCACAGCTGATTTGAATCGAACAGGCAGGTCTTTAAGCTTCTGCGTATGTTTTTAAACCAGTCATTCTTTGTTTGGTATAGTTTGGTTAAAAAGTATCTTCCTCTGCTTCTTTTCTGCCATGCCATTTAAGAAAACATGACCCTGACCTGGGAGCAGTGATCACATTCATGTACAGCCATAAAAATAGTATGTAACAAATACAAACTAGAGCATATGTTTTCACCCCTTTGCTTTCAGCCCTAATCATTGCCTTAAGAAGCCAAATAAATAGCTAAATAAACTTCGCCCATAGGCAATCTGAGGGTCAAATGATTTCAGTAAATACACACCTGTTCAACATCAGTTCAACACCTTTAAGTAGTGAGGGCTGCTATCAAGCAAAAGACAGCATGAAGACCAAGGAACTCTCCACACAAGTCAGAGTCAAAGTTGTGACAACGTCTAATCAAGGTTGAAGTGTAAAAAAACATCCCAAACTCTGGCCATCCAATAGAGCTCCATTAAATCCATTTTTAGAAAATAGAAAAAAAAAGACACCTGCCAGGAGAAGGAAGTTCACTAAAACTCACATGGAGGCCATTAATCAGAGAAGCAACCAAGAGGCCAAAGGCAGCCATGATGGGATTGTCGGTTCATAGGACCACTATAATCTGCACAGACCTGAGCTTAATAAAAAGGTGGTCAGGGAAGAAAAGACTTAAAAAATACATAAATAAAACTGACTGTTTAGAATTTGTCAAAAGGCATATTAGAGGCTCTCCAAAACTGTGAAAGAAGGTGATGCGATCACATCAGACTAAAATTGATCTTTTAAACCATCCTGGACTTCACCATATCCCAAACAAACCTTGCACCTCTCATCATGCAGAGAACACCATCCCCACAGAGAAGCAGCATCATAATGTGAATAATGTTTTCATCAGCAGGACCTGGGAAATAAGTCAGAATTGATTATGAATTAAACAAAATACAGAGAACTTCCCAGGGGAGCATAATTTGAATCTTCCAGAGATTTGAGACTGGGATGGAGGTTCACCTTTCAGCAGGACAATGACCCTAAACACACTGCTGAAGCAACACTCATCTGGTTTAAGGAGAATAAATTAAATATCCTGGAGTAGTCCAAACAAAGTCAGGACCTCAGTCCAACTGAGAATCTCTGGTTTGATTTAAAGATTATTGGACACAAGCAGCAACCATCTAATCTGCAGCAGTTTGATCCTGAAGAATGGACAAAAACTTCAGTGATTAGATGGACCAAGATCATGGAGATGAACCTGAAAGGACTTGATGCTGTAACAGCTGCAAAAGTAGCTCTACAAAGTACTGAGCTTGAGGGGGTCTATTTCATGTAGGTTCATTGCTTATAATCAAACTGAAAATCCATTTTAATTCCACTTTGTTAAACAAAAAAATAGAAAAATGTACCAGTCAGGAGAATAACTATAAATCAGCACAAACTAATAATGATGAATACAGTAATACACACAATGCACAGATGCTGGGGCCAGTAAGAATCCACAGCTTAGTTTCTTTGGTCATTTTTAGGTTAGGTTGACATTATTGTTTACATTTTATTTTTTCTTTCCTTAAACCACAAAAATGCTTTGATCAAAAACCACACCAATTTAGTTTTGAATTTAAAGCAAACACAAAGTTATGATGGGTTGTCTTTTTTTTTCTTACAAAGTTTTGCAACTCTAAACATAAACTAATACCTATAAAAATCTTTCCAGATGTGTATTATAGCAGCAGCTGCACAGCTTCCACCTGTATCTCCAACAAGGAGACACAAACAGTGTTTCCTGTAGACAGGTAGTATTTATAGGACATCCCACATGACATAAAAACAGAATCAGCAGACATATGCAGACAGTACCTGCCTGCTTCTGCAGCTCATCCTGCAAAATAAACAAGTTTTGAGCGGAAATTAAATTTTATTGCTTGTCAGTGTTGTTGATATCTAAGTATGCTTTTAAAAGCAGCTCATTAAAAAGTGTGTACTAATAAAGTGGTTCAGTTTTTTTACAAAGTATATCAAGGATTTTAAAAAAGTAGAAGGAAGACCTTGTTTTAATAATCCATCATTTAACTTTAGTCAGCTAATATGTGAAAAGGGGCTGTTATTTGCTAAAGGATTTCTTAATTTGTAATACAAGTGCATGTTATGATAAAATTATATTAAGTCGTTTAGGCCTTAACAAAATTTCCTTTTGTGACTCCAAATAACAGGCATCAAAGTTGTGAAACAAAGAAGATAGGGGTTTAAACTAACTTCACTGAATACATAAATCTACAGCAAAAACTAGGTATCAATAATTAATTAATTTCCCAGAATGAAGGCACAATTGTCCATCACAGGGACACAGAAACAAACGAGACAGACAACCATTCACACTCACACTTAGGGACAGTTTAGTTACCAGTTAACCTAACATGCATGTTTTTGGTCTGTGGGAGGAAACCAGAGTAAACCCATGCAGGGAGAACTTCAAAGTCCACACAGAAACATTACAATCTTTACTTTGCTTTCCAAAGTAAAGATTTTTTAAAAGCTCTGTTTTGGTGTGAACTTAAGATAAGGGGCTTCTCAAAAACAACATGGGGGCGTATTTCACACATGCCTATTAATACTTTGTGTCCTAGAAACCAAAACAACAATGGAGCCATTTTTTAACCTGTTTTTCTGGGTCTGTCTCTTTTTATCCTGATTTTGTCACCGTCAAACCTTGACTTTGTGTGTAAATGGTTAATAGCTGAGCGAATCTGTACACTGTATCAAAGGAAAATGAGTTTTTGAGGAATTTTTAGCCAAGCTAAGAATGTTTTCTCTCTGGTTTTAAAAGTGTTGGTAATGTTGACATTCTCACCACCTACTGGCACAGCATGGGTATTTCAGCAATTTTGTAAAAATCATGTAGATGGAAATTTGTTAATTAACAGGAAAAAAAATGGAAGAGTGTAGATAGGGTCTCCAAAGCAATACTGTTGAAATAACATAGGATTTATATTTCTGACTTAAAAGTTAACTTCAAAATTGTGATGTTTTTTCCCCCTTGTATCTCCTTGTCAAGCATAATTCTAAAGCAAATCTGTTTTTCTACAAAACAACACATTTAGACTCAAGATTAAAGATGTTTTGTTCTATTCTGAAATATGGTTCAACTTTGCAGGAAAAACTAAGAGAAGATAAGTACATATGTCCCTCTGGAGCAGAATGATAAAACCTTTTCCCCGTTGTAATCTTTACCATCTCATTTTGGTCTTTGTGAGGCACAAACTGCTGTGTAAGAAAAGATTCCCACCAGACTCTGTCAGAAAGACGTCATGTACGGTACAAAGAGTTATTTACAGTGCTTTTGAATTAGAAAGTAAATGTTATAACTGTTTCTAAAGCCATGCAAACGTTACATTTTACATTTTATCGTGTAAACTTTTCCCACAGTTGCTGTCAAAAGTTAGATTATTGCAAACTCAAAAACTGAAACTCACACACATGCAGAGGTTCCAGATGTTGCTTTTATCTGAAGGAACAGCATTGTTCCTATTTCACACCGAATGCCTGCCAGCAGCTCAGCTAATTGACCTTACAGAGACATCTAGTCCTCACATCATCGACTTCACGGAGTCGTGAAAAAGAGCTTCACTGGGAGAACGGAGCACCAAATGTCCTGTATGTCATTTTCAGTCTTCAATTCCTCCCAGCCCGTTACTATGGAAACTGTGAGTTGAGGCGAGTTGAAGACTAAAAATGCTGTACAGATACAAGTAGCAGCTGGTGTGCATCTGTCCCGATCAACAGTCAGTGGCCATCACAGCAAAAAAGGGCCTGAAGACCTGACGTGGATGGCCTAAAATCCAGGAATTATGGGTAAGTTTTCACCCAGTCATTTCACTTTGTTTTCTGTGAACACCTTGTAGTTTCTACTCTATAATATTAAAACATCAGAGCATGAATTCTGTGTGCATTGTCTCAAAAGGCTTTAAAATCACTCACCTTCAAAATCATAAACAGCTACATTAAGCAAACTGTATTTAGTTTCATGTCAGCGTCTTAAATTCCCACTCCTGTGAATTGTGGAGTCAAGACATGAAGACAGGGAGTGTGATTACCTGTCTGATCTCCTCCATCACGGCTAAATATTTAATTCAACAATTTATTAACTAGAGTTCCTCATTCAGGAGAAACTAAAAGCCTGACTGAGCCTCTCGAGGCCCATCTGCTCTGCCTTCTGCTAAGCTAGTGAATAAACTCTAACTAAAATATGTCTTTTTTCATGACAGCAACAGAGAAAAACATAGTGTTCGTTCCCACTTTCGAGCATTAAATGATTTGTCAGCAGGAAAGAACAGGCCGCCCGATCATTTTATCTCTTAATCATCTAAATGAGCTATTCTGATTGATTATTAACAGGCTTTAAAAGGGGCTGTGGTAGATTGGTGGGCAGTGCCACGGTCTTGTAATCCTCTGGCTGCAGGTTTGAGGCCAGCTTGCATCAGGAGGGGCATCCTGCGTAAAACAATTGCCAAATCTTCCACGCGAGTTTGCTCACTGGGGCAACCCCTGAAAAAGGGAGTGGCCCAAAGAACAGCGGAGCATTATCAGGCTTAAAGATATAATTAAGATGTTTTAAAGTAGAGGTTTGTAGAAAGGTTATAAACATTTAATATCTTACCTGTTCTAGATAACTCTTTGAATGACCTCAGTTTGGCAAAACAGAGTTTATTTCATACTGGATTGATGAACTTTGGTCTTGGTCCAGCTCTGACCAGCTGTTAGCTCATCAATCCAGTCAGAGCTAAACTCTAAATTGAGGCTGACCAAAGAGTTATCTAGAACAGGTAAGATATTAGCTGGTCATAACCTTCCCACATAATTCTGTTTTACAAGATCTGGAGTTCATTTTAAATGAACAGGCTCTCAGAAAATGCATTCTTTGCCAAGACAAATGTCATCTCTGATCTTAAGGAGTTCATTCAGACAAAGAAAAATACTGCATTGAACGGAAATACAGAAACAGTTTGTCAGTAAATGTAACAGTGCAGGTAAAAACCTTATTGATGTGAATTTTCACTGCCACGGTGAAATGATTAAAACAGTGTTTGGAGTTTCAGGTATCTGCTGGTCAGCAGTGAGTGTCGGACTCAACTTCAACCCTGATTTGCACTAGATTTGGCCCTGGAACACCAGAACAAAAAGCTGAGTAAGACAAACAATACTAAATTAGCTTAAAGTGCCTGTTCACAAGTTTCATACTCAATGACAAAATAAAAGATTAAACATACAAATATATTTTTTAAATCTAATATTAAAATTAACGGCTGCATTTCCTACCGACCCTCCCTCTCCTTTGACTTGGTTCAGTCCAGCTCAGTCCATACGCCAGCAGCAGTGTTGTGCAAATTCACACTTTACAAGAACTAGCTAAAAGTTTGGCTCAGACAGGTTAAAACTGAACTAATTCATGTCCGTAGATCATCGCTTATTTTGTTATGGGTTTTCTGTAAATTATTCTAATTATGTATTTACCTTTTCTACTCCTAACAATAATAGATTAATGAAGACCACACCATCTACCTACTGCAGGCTAAGTGTGTGTGCACACTAATGAGTGAATTGTGGATCAGTAATCTGAACAGTCCCCATTATTGCCCTCGCAACCAGTTGCAGTCTGTCTGGGCTGAGTTCGTCATCACAAGATCTTCAGACTTTTTTGGGTCAAAGAAAAAACAGTCTGCACGGATAATTTTGCATAGACTGGCCACACAAATACAGATCATCAGCCTCCATCTCACCCTATCTCCTGCCCCCTGTACTGTTACACCAACCAGCTTCAAATCCTCTGTCACTACATCCATGAGTCTTCTCTGAGGTCTTCCTCGTCTTCTCATCAGACATCAAACATCAGATCTCATTACCTTCTCTTACTTCGTTAGAGCAACTGCAAACCTGACGCTCTCAGTTAAAAAGTTAAAAGAACAAAATGAACCAAATTCATGAACACATTTGTGCACAGCCACAAATCAAACAGCATTCAGCTGACAGTGAGTCAGACAGAACAGAGTAATAGAAACTGTTCAGTCATATTCTTTTGCAGGAACACAATACATCCACAAGTTTATAACAATTGGAAATAAAGCTGAATTCACTTAATGTTGCTTCGATGTAGTCATCAGTCTGGAACACAGGTGGGCTTGTTAGCCACAGCCATACATCTAGGCTGAAATAGAGCTAAATTTGGCCTAAAATTGAAAGTTTTGTAGACATCTATATTGAGTTTTAGTCATCAAATAAATGTCTGCATTTAGCTGAGGTTGGTAAAACAAAAGTCATGGGTACATGTCCAACTGAGCTACAAAACAAGGCACCACATCACAGCCAGTATTACACCACAGGACCATGAGCTCAATGCCAGCAGGGTAGTCCGAGTTGCAGTTTGTACAAAGACTTGAATCTTCTTAATTTTCTCTTTTTTATTATATAATCAAACAGCCATGAGTAGCTGTCAAGCACTATTGTTTTCATATTCATACATCTTGTCATCTGTGTTCTTTTTCCAATTCATCAATCCATCCTTCCACCGGCCAACTCATGCATCCATCCATCCTGCTTAGAGTCACTGAGAGGCTGAAGCCTATTCTATCTGTCAAAGGATGAGAGAATCAGTGTAAACACTTAACAGGTTGTTAATCTCATTTAAAGACTGGCACTAACACTACCACACTCATGCCTATGATGAATTTTATTTCACCAATCAACCAAAATTTACCCAGTGAAAACCCACACTTGCGTAAAAAAAAAAAAAAAAATCCCAATCTCAAAAATTATCTCAGTTAGATCCAATTTATAATCTTTATCTTGTTTGATCCTTGAGTTTCTTTTATAAGAATTACGATTGTAGTGTTTGGTCAGATTTATCTTTTGTAAGCCACTGCTAACAGCTCATAGAGATCTGGATCACTACAAACGCGGATGGTATTCATGATTGTATAACCAAGGCAAAAAAAAGCCTTATTATGTCAAATGTAATGACCTTAGTGCTTTATTTCAGTCTCCCACGCAACGGCACAAACAAAGGTTTGTCTTATACTGCTTTAAAAAAACGCCTTCAGCCAAGTACATTAGGTTGGAGGTGGGAAACTAATCTGTAGGGAAGTATTAAATTAGCCTGACTGGCAGAATTTAGAGTTTGCAGGAAGTCCACATTGCGCGGCTTGTACAAGCTTCCCACTTTATTGTCAGAAAATGATTGATTTGGAATATAAACGAGGCAGCCTGCACTGAGTTGAGAGAAGAGAAGAGTGCCGAAAAAAATCCCAAGAGGAAGTCAGATGATTGTCATTCTGTTTGCACATTCCTGTGTGATAGAGCTCTTAGATCTGCTTTTTTTTTCCCCCCGATGCACTCTGTGGACAGCAGGATATACAACAACACTGGAAGTTTACTGAATCAAATTAAGTCAAGTAGTGGATTAAATGCTGGTGTCTTTAAAAGAAGCTTAATGGTTCCCATCAGTGTGTCACTCCGTTTAGATTTCCTAAACTGCATTAGGCATAATGTTGTTAAGTGACTGTTTGATGCATACTGTGATGAGAACAGCCTTACATGTTGACCAGTCATTAAAATCTACTTGTGAACCAAACTAAAAGGAACACATTTCTGACTGTTCTTTATATGTACTCGGGCCAAGCTTCATGCTTTAAAATATAGATGAGCACCTAACTATCAGAGATGATTTCTGACATTTGAGCCTTCGGTTTCCTCCTCCACCCACCCAGAACTAAGGGCTCAACCTGATCAGGCTGATCTGTGATGACCCCTCCTGAGTTATCGACAAACCCCCTCCACCCAACACTTTCTGTCAGAGAGTCATGCTTCATGGGTTGCTCTGTCAGTGCCTTCATCTTCCTGTTCATACCGAAACCTCAGTGTTTTAAATTTCTTTATTCTCTTCTATTTGTCTCCATCTTCATCATACTCTGTCCATCAGTGTGTTGTCTGAAACCACTGAGGGTAGCAGGAATTGTGTGTTGCCCTCCCCACTGCTTCTCACGGGCCTTCAATTTTACATGACCTACAGGTTATGGACTGACTGACAAATGGGTGAACATGTTGCTTGTAGATTCAGTGTAAATAGAGGCTTTTTTCCCCTTCCTGGTGTATTTCTCACTTTCTCTTTGCAGTACTTCCAGCAAAAGCATTTGGCAATATTCAGGAAAAGTTCCAGGTTGAGTCAAATGACTAAATTCTCACTAGGTGGGCTCACAATTGGGTGAATTGTTTCTTTTTAAAAAATAAAAAAAAAGTTTAAAAATGCAGTGGTGAGGTAAAAAAAAAGTTTTACACTTTACAACTCACACAGCCTGCTGGGTTTTCAATCTTGTACTCATTGTTTTTGTTCACCTTTTTAAATGGAATCCTGCATGGATAAATATATGTAGTAAAACTAGACATGTTGTCAAGGCCCCAATTGGATATTGGATGATAGTCCTGTTACAATCTTTTTAAAAAAGCAGCTAAAACATGAATGTTGGGGGGGGGTTGTTTTTTTTATTTTTTTTTACTTTTTGCTTTTCCTGGTTTAGTTTAGCATATCCCATTGTTTCAGTCCATCTTGTTTGTTCCGCCAGTATTTCTGTTTCGAAGTTATTCTGTAGTTCTGTAACCTGTTCAGCTTGGCAGTCATAGGTTTCTGTTTTCCTGTCATAGTTTCCCTCACCTACTCTGTCTTGCCTTGTCACTCACCTGGAATCATCCCAGCTGTTCCCGTTCACTAATCACCACACCAAGCACTGTCAGTGTCAGATCCTCAGACATAATTACTTTGTTCAGGCATTGGTTTTGGCAACTGTTGCTGCCCATTAATCTGGGAAGGATTAAAGGTTATTTCTATACTATTCAGAGTCCATCAGTCTACAGAACAATTATTCAAAAGTGGAAAAGATTTTAAATAGCTGCCAATCTTTCCAGCAGTCTCAGCCAATTTACCTCATGTTCAGACCAGGAAATGATGAGAGAAATGACAAAAAGAAAACAAACAAGAAGTTTGAATGTAAAAGTTCAGGCCAGTTAGAAAAAGTCTGAGGACTAAAAAAATTGAATAAGAAAAGGATCAAAGTGATGCAGTGGTTTGGTCAAAGTCCAGAAACCTTAAGAGACCTGTGCAGAATTGAATATCTGTAAACCTTAATGAACTGAAGCAACGTGAAGAAAAAGTGAGAGTCTGATCAAGTCATACAGAAAAATGACTCTTGAGAGTTACTCTTGTTAAAAGAGGATGAACTTAGTTTTTCACAGCTTTACCATTTTGGCTTTTGGTTGCGTTTAATAATTATTGACATGCTGGAATCTGGTGTGTATTTTTGTAAAACTGAGGTTAAATTTCAATAACTGTAGAACCTGGGAAAGACCACACCTTTTTTGTTATGTCCTCATACATACAATTGAACTGATAAAGGGTGGACTTTGTTTCCCTCCTATGACTGAATATATTAGTTGTTAGAGGATAACTTGTCTGTGTGTGGATTGTTATTACACAATAAGAACATGTCTTCTTTACTTAAAAAGACAAATGTCTTTATTTAGCTTTTCCTTTCAGAAAAACACATGTAAACATCCCATATGTTGTTACTGGTATTACCAAATAAAGTACTGTGTTAACCTTTTTTATATCTCTGTATCTGTCATTGTGTATGTTAATGTTTAAAACGTTCGAATGTGTTCATTTACGTTCTTGTCGTTTCTCCAGTGTAAACAGGTTGAATCCCATGTTGTGCTCATGAGAAAATGTAGTAAACTATGAGTATACATGAACTCTGAAAGTATACTAAGTATACTACGTTTACTCAAGAGTGGCATCTTATTGTCCAAATCAACAGGATGTCAGGAGGAAGTGGTTTTAAAAGTGTCTAAGGAGTGGTGTAGTAATCGGTTGTTGTTGAGAAGAAGGCACCGATGTGGATGGAATATCAAGCACAGCCAAATCCTCTGAATGCATTGTTGTGCTTTCAGCCTGTTTCGGGGGGTTCTCAATTATTCAGAATTTTCCTGTCTGTCCATCATCATGAGGAGATGCCCAGATTTGAGCTGGGTATAACACAAGGGCTCTGTTCTGTGCAGAGGTTGATGTAATACAAGAAAATATGCATGAAATCACAATCTGGAGACAAACAGATCTGCCTCCTGGATTGAAAAATGTATCCAGGGATCTTTTCACTGTTTATTATTCTGTGGCAGAAAGTAGCACATTAAAAGCAACTCAAGTTGACCACAGTGTTTTTCAGTTTAGTTGAACAAAATGTTAAAATATAACTGCTAAAAGAAAGTAATAACATATGAAAGACAATAAATAAAACTTGTGAAAAGTGAACTATTTTAAACAACAGCATAAATACATCAACTTGCGTTTTACATAAGTCAAAAACCAATGAAAACATCTTCTGCAGAGATTTACAAGACTCAGCAGAGGTAAACTACTCTAAAGGTTTGGATCAGCCACAGCTAACACTCGATCACCTTTCTATTTGGATCTTGAGACATCTAAGGATAAAGTGGTTGGTAGAGCTGGGTGCTTTATTGGTGCATAAAGTAGTTGAAGTTAGAGTTGATGCCAGGAAATTATTGATAAAAGGGTTCTGAGAAAAGTGTTGAAGCATTTGTCAGCCACCTAAAAAAAGACTTTTTGCTGTAGACTGGCTCCACTCTGTGAATATGATTTGATGTTTAGTTTTCATGCTGGACTAAAAGTTTTGTTTTTCATAGTTTTCTTTGTTTCCTGTTTTTCTATGGGTGCTAGTACATAAGCACTGACCCACCCGTATGGCTCCTATAACTCATTCTTTCGTTCCTGTCATAGTTTTTGATTTGCTAATCCTCCTACAGTTTTGGAAAAAAGCCATCCAAAACTCCATCAGTCAAGTTGGGAATAGGATGCCATGACTTTTAGCAGCAGTAGCTAAAATTGTACAGAGTGAATGATAAAATTGCACAAAATTTCTACATGCACAACAATGGGATTTTGGAAAAATACAAAATAAAAATTTAAAAGCCCTCGTTGGAGCTCTATAGCTGAGACATATGTCACAGTAGAAATAATTTTCAGTTTAAACAGGTCACAAAAAGTTGGACTTTACACGGCATGTTTACATTTTTAATAGATTTTACACAATCAAAGTTTAAGTTTTATGATTCTTAAAAATTTTACTATGTTGAATATTGAACTTAGAGTGATGATGTCATACAGCTCTAACCTTGGCCTGTCCAAACTTTCCAAACCTTTTGCAACAAAAAGTCTTCCTTTGTCCACAATCTTTACACTTTCAATAACATTTGTACATTATATTTTGTCAGCTTAGATTATAACAAAAGTAGATCTTACATTACTATTGGGAATAATAGAGGAAAAGTGACATTTGTTGAAATATCAACCAGTAGCTTTATTGACCTGTCAAAATTTCTTTAAAAATTTACTAGCTATAATTATTGTTTTGCACTATAGTGTGGCAGATTGTGTATTGGCTCTTTGGCAGTACAGAGTGAGACAACACTAAAGTCTTTACGTCTTATCTCTAAGGAGTTCTTATGTTTATCCACAGCTGCCTCACAGCAGCCTTAAACCCTGTGGAGACAGCTGCTGCCACTGCTACATCACAGCTAACCACTGAGCAGTTATTCCCATCTAATGAATAAATAATTCAGGTCAGGATTATAGCAAGTTTGTTTAGTTTCCTAACTTATATTTAATTAAGTCAGCTTAACTCTTATCACACTTATTTCTTCTGGACATCCACAGCAATGTCAATAGCTCTGAGTCCCTAACGAGGCGTCGAATCCCCATTTAAAGGCTGATGACCTAGATAAATCTGGTAGAAAATGTAGGTAAAACAGAGGTTGACAGCCTCAGTCTTATTGGTGGGTGTACTTCCCTAACCTATGTCATACATCCTTCTGGGACAGCGATGGCAAGTTGCCGACAAGTGATTGGAAAGCCCTACATTTGATTTCTAGGTCACACATATGAATTTGACCAATAAAGAAAAAAGAAAACTAGGCCCCTAATCTCCAAACTTTTCCACTGAAGTGGTTCAGGGACCATCAGAATAGACAGGGTTTTTATTTATAACTAACCCATACATAATGCCTCATTATTATCACATCTCCCCGTCTGCTTTCCAGTATGGACCACTGTAGGCAGCTTTCAGGTGCAAAACTCTGTGAACCTGCGAAACAGGGCACTGCTCTCACCAAAACATCACCTGGTAAAAAATAAATTTTAAAAAAGTTAAAAAATATCATGTTTGTACTCAATAAGAGCCTGCAGTTGAGGTTGTAACAAAAGATTTCCAGAGTGCCCTTTTCAGTTCACTTTATGCAAGATAAAATGGTTTATTGTGCGAGTAAATAGGGCCTGACACTGAAATTTTAAACTCTTTCATTCCTTCTCAAACCTTTCTAACTCTCTGGTAAAGAAACTTTTAATTAAATGGTGCACTTTCTGGTAGTTGGAGCTCTTTTTTTAGTTTTTACCTGATTTTTATGGGTGTGCACTTCCTGCCCTGATGGATATGAGTGAACTGAGACCTCGCCAAAGGTACATTAAGATCTTGATGGAAACATTATTTTGTTTTTTAACCATTCAGTCTCCTATAAGATTATCTGCAGTTTTTACGTAAACACAGTGCTTGCAAAAAGCTCTTAAACATCCTTGTAAAAGGCTGCTGCAATACATCATCTGACCAATAAAAATGATCCAAGTAATCTTTTGTTGTTGTTGTTTCATTAGAAATAATGTTTTTTTATTTTGTATTTTTAAAGTGTATAGCTATTTTGATTCTCTATTACTTTCCTCTTATTATTTGGTAAAACACACACTAGCAGAATCACTTATTTAACTGAAAATGCAAAGAGGGTTCGCACAAACCCTATGAGCAGACTAATTTGTTTCCTCTGGTGTATTGTTCCACATCAGAAGGCAAACAACACAATAGGGAAGAAAAAATCAACTATGTAGCGATTCAGAGGGAATAGATCAGTCATAAATAAATGTATTTTATCCTGAGCTTCAGCAGAGAGACAAGTAAATTTGCACACCAATGATTTTTTTCTTTAACAAGGGCACAAACATGAGTCAAATTATTGTTCACTAAATAACAATTACAGGTGTAACGTTTAGTATGTTCAGACAAAGGTGGAAGCACTCGCTGTGTTGGCTAGTTTGTGGTCTAAAGAGATATTCTCTCTATTTTGAAGTAATGCACTATGAAAAAATAATTTCTTACCTGCTTTGAATAGCTCTTTGAACTGCTTCAATTGGGAGAAATAGGACTGATGAGCTAATTGTTAACTGGGGCAGGCACAAAATCAAAGTATATTGTTGGTATCCTAAAACAATCCCAATCTAAAACATTTTATAAGGCTTTAAACTGATGTTTAAAAATAGCAATATGCAGTTATTTATATAGATTTCTGTGGTCATTTAAAAGTGCAAATGAGCAAGAGTGAGGGGGAAAGCACAGCATGGGGTTAAATCTGAAAGAAACTTATTAATATTTCTGTCAAAATTACACAGTAATGCAAAACTGACTGTAGTTTTAGCTGATCAGTCCTGTCAGAATTCAACGAGTTATCTACGACTGGTATTAATTTGTGTTAACTTTTACTCAGCACACCGAAATGGCCAGAATATCCCTTGAACCCACTGTTATCTTGGTGTATTTCTAATCACTCATTTGTATCCTGTCCCAGTTTTACAGATGTTTCCAATCCCTGTTGCGATGCGAAGCCCCTCGACGAGGCTCCAGCTTAAAATCCTCCTCCAAGCTTTGCACCAAGGCAATGAAGGGTGCAGCAGGGACTGGCCAACGCCAAACCAATGGTTTTCTATTTATGGTCGCCTCACTGGGTCAACCAGCCGCCACCATGCCCCAGCTGGGCCCGTCTTGTGAACCCACAATCGATATCACCAAAGGGCCCTCTTCAGACAAGCCTGTTGTCGTATCACTAGTGGCCCACTTGGATGGTTGATGATTAACCACGACCACGAAATCTCAAAGTCCCCAGCCAAGAAGTCATTAATAACCAGAGACATGGTGTTTCTGAGGCCCAGAGAGCCCGTTCAGGTGGATTTAAAGCAGCTCTTGCATCAGCCTTGTCTCCACTAATAACAAAAAGAAAAACATGGAATGCCTCTGGACAACATGAGCAAAAATCTGATGCAGTAAACATGCAAAAGCTTGAAGTCTGTGTTTCTCTACAGAATAAAAGAAATGTACTGGTCGTGCCAGGAGGGAGCTTTAAACTATTTTGCAGAAAATGCAGTGATTATAGCAAAAGGGGATTCATGAGGATCATTCTTTTGTGCAATATCTGAGCTACAGATATGGTAAGGTATTCATTCTAATGAAATATCAGAAAGTGTAGAGGAAGAAAAAATTTATTTTTGTACTGATGTCTTACAATAATAAATTAAAGGTGAAGAGCGCTGGTTGTTTATTACCTAAAACATTTAAAAAGTTTTACAAAACTCAGACAAGATTCTTCGAAAAAAAAAAAAAGAATGTAAGCACAACAAAATATTTTTACTGGCAATTACTTTAACATTTTAGTCTTTTAGGTTTTAATTTTGCTGCAAGTCATTTTAGTTTTGCTCCTTTTATTTTGTAAGAAATGAGCCGGTTTTAATGAGTGACTTGTTCTACACGCAGCATTGCTATTGTAGCATGCTAATGACATTAAAACTGTTCTTTTTAAGGTAATTAAGGTTTGAAATATTGAAATTTGAAATATTTTTGGTAGATGTTTAAATAATGATACAAACGATTGAAAGTGGCTTAATCTCTGACAGATAGAATAATGAAGTACTAACAACCAAATGAAAAGGCTTTTACAACAAAATGTTTTAGTTTTATATAAATATATTATGGATGGAATGAGTTTGGTATGTAGATACTATTTCGGTGCAATGGCAGCATCTTTTTGATACCAAAGTAGAGGAGATTTTAATATTTTGTTCAATAAGACTTTTTTATTCTGATGTGACAAATGGATTTCTCACAAAGTGGTAGGTGCTGTATGAAGGACAGGTTGGAAATGTGGACTGTGTGCCAAACTTTGATTTTAGGAGTGTAACAATACATCAGACCAAACCATCACAGTACTGATGCATGAAATCAGACCAAGAGAATGAGTTTTTTGTCTGTTGAGACGGAAAGGATAAGATCTAAAGCACTCTACACCAAAGCAAAGCAAGAACGGCTGCTTTAGATTTCACGCAAAAGCTTGAGGACTTGCCTTTTTTGTTTGTTTATTTCAAAGAAGTGTAGAAAAGTTTCGTGTTCCAGGAGATCTACAGCAGCAGTGGAGAATGAAAGGTAGATGTATGGAAAGCCAAATGGGTCATAATTCACATCCTTCAAAATGCCCTTGAGGATCTAATAAACGCTGTTAAATGTGCCACCAGGTGTTTCACTTAGCTAAGAAGTTAGGTGTGCTTGAATAACCACATTTTACTGTATTTATTTCACATTTTGAAATGGTAATCAGTAATGTATTGCCTTCATTAAGTCAAGGCTAAATTAACAAAAACTAACACTTTTTCTTGTACTGTTTTGTAACAAAAAACATACTTTTTTTTTTTAGTCTATCAAACAATTTTTGACAAATGGACACTGTAGGATGCTGTTACAGCTCAGATTGGATAAATAAGACACGATAATATGAGTTATTTTTATCTATAACAACTAAATATTAGTTATAATATGAGATATTTCTTTTTGTCTCTGCTTCTGGGTTATGAACTATTTAAAATATATAAAATCAACAAACAAAACACACAAAAATATTTTATTTTGAATTTGTTTTCTGTTTCTGTTTCTGTTTCCCATTGTACCACATCTATACTGAATTGTGATTTAATGGTACTGTTACATCCCTGAAGATAAACGATGAAGTGTTGTTTACAGAATGTCACCACTGAAAATGTGGACAGTAAGAGCAATGCTCTGTAAATAAACAAAGTTTTTTCCTCACATTTATATGATACAGTGCATTTATTTTGTTTCCTTTTTTATTAATGTTATTTGTGGATGGTATTATTTAGAATGAGAGCCCTATCTAGTAATTAAATCAGTATGTCAAAAACACAAAAAGGCATCTGGTAGAGCAAAGTAGACTAAATCTACAGAAGCACCAGCTTTTATATTGCTGTCAGTTTTGCATTATAAGAGTATTTTAGCAGAAATGAGTGCTTCTGGCTGTAGCATTTCCACTGGTTGCAGTGAAAATGTTTAAAGCCAGCTGACGATGCTATATGCACTCAGATAACTAGAGTTTTCTATGTAAATACCGGTAAACAGCTAATGCTTCATAACTTTTCCACAAAAGCTAACTTTAGAAAATCTTAAGTCTTGTTTTAACAAATTAAAACTGACACAACGAACATTACACCTGTTCAGGGTGTCCCCCGCCTCTCGCACAGTAACTGCTGGGGATAGGCACCAGCTCCCCACAACCCAGAATGGAGAAGTGGGTAAAGAAAATGGATGGATGGATAGACAACGAACATTACATATATTATATATTATTCAAAACATCCACAATGACTGCTGAAAATAAGCTTAAGCTTAAGAGGGTTTTCATTTTCAAGCTGAGACTTCTAACTTCTTATTTTTCCAGTGGCCAGGATGGAGGACGTGTTTGGAGTGGAGGTAAATGAATTAAAACATGAAGTATATCAAGTGCACTCAAAATGAAGCCACAAAAGACATGTATCTGGCAACACTGCAGGAAAGCACAAATACAAATTATTTTTATGATCCTTCTTCTGATGAGCTGTGGATTTAGGAAGCCTATGATAAACCTAGATAAGTCATTGTACCCTTAGAAAACAGCCAAGGTACATGTTTGATTGATGATGTAGATTTCTTTGGTCTACATGTTTTATGTTCATTCAACAAGTTAATTACACATATAAATAGACTAAAGTGGCTGTAGTATTAAATTCATAATTACCACTGAAGCACTTTGGCAGAGGTGCAGTCGAACTGACTGGCACTTTCAGATTAACAGATCCTAACAGATCGTTGTTGAAAAGATGACCTCTCTGGGTGTCGATGAATCCAAACCAAAAGGTTTGGAAGATTTTCACAAACTAACCCATTCTGAGTTATTCTGTTCCAGGCCTCAGGGCACCTTTAGGGATGATCTGCTAATTGCTTGTATGTAATACTTGGCTCTTGGTCTCCACTGTTTACAACAAAACCCCTGGTGACTAGAGATAAGAGGTACCTGAATACATGAAAATATGCAAAACGGGACATTTTCATTCTAGAGTCATCGTTTTCTGTCAAATTAAACCACCTGTGACCCTGGAGCTGCACAGATGTCCACAAGTTTCTTTTTCTATGTAAAATATAAGAGTACATATTGACTAGAAATCTTGGTGCAGTGTAATTTGGAGCAATGGTATATTTTCAACCAGTGGTTTCTATTTTTGAAGCTCTATGCCATTACAAAACAAAGACAAACAATAAATTACAAAAGATCTTGAACAAAAGGTTCATCACATTATTGAATTTGTATGTAAGGTCTCAAGGTTTTTTCTTAAAAATAAGCCTACAGAGGTGCAATCACAATAATACAAAATTAAAAATTGAGAAGTTGTGTAAAATGTAAAAAAAAAACTGAATGATTTGCAGATCTTGGAAACCAATATTTAATTCACAGTCAAACAAAATAAACATGTCAAATGTTTAAAATTAGAAATTGAGCAATTTTTAGAGTAATGTTGAAATAAATGCTAGCAACACAGCTGGAGTAGCATTTTCAAAGTTCAAGTTCAAAGTTGATTATTTGCCTCCCATGGGAGAAATTTTGTTTGGTATAAAAAGGGCACTGCTGCACAGCAATAACACATTCAAGATAAAACGACCACAGAACAATAAGACAATAAAGGTTATGTAATAAAAACATGACAATAATATTAACAAACTTCAATGTGCAAATATGCTAACTTTAAAAGAGGCTGCAGAATTAGCCTTGCGTAATTGAGTGAATATTAAGATTTAATTTGTTTATTGACAACTTTAATAGACAGGAAAAAATTACTGTTTGTGTCTGTTAAATTTACATAGGGGAACCCTGTGCCTGCTCCCTGAGTGTATATTCTGTATGTAAAACATGAGAGCTGTCAGGTAAGATGTTGTTTTCCTGTGAAATACCTGCCCAGTCCAAAAGCTCATGGAGTTTAAGAGGAGTGTGACTAATGATCTTGCCTGCTGTTCCTATTAGATGGTAATTTTGAGTTTTAGATTTCACTGTTAGGTGTCCAAACCAGCTGGTGATGCCATACCGAAGAATGGTCTCTATTGTTGCTGTGTAGAAAATTAACATTATGTTTTTGCAAACACCAAAAATACTTGTTTTTGCAACTAATTATGTTAAATGGTAACAGGTCAACCACTAATAACAATAAAACAAACAGTGATAGTGTTCATGTCATGGCTAATAAGGTACTAACTACATATAACTATTTGACAAATCATCACTTCAAAAATGAACAAACTATCCATTTAGACCAGTATCTTACAAGTGACTAGTTTTCAAACGGTATTTGCAACAGTCTCAAAATCATCTTGAAACATTTGTTGGTGCTCTTGACTTCACCACTTTAAATTTTGAACACATTCAAAAAGGAATTTGTGCAACAAAATGCCTCTCAAAACAGTCATGGAGTTTTACGCAGGCATCTCAGAGCCTTCTCTGGTTTTAAGCAGGTGTCTCCAACCGGCTTGCTCTTTGCTCGGCGTAGCGCAAAAATTATTTTGTAAAAGTTTGTATATCAGAGAGATGTTGTAAGGATACTATGCATCTAATCATGTCTGAGGTCTTCTTTATTAAATTCAGTGTCCAATCTTTGCACAAACAAATACATGAAAAACTTTACTCTTTTGTTTCATCACCTTCACAGCCCTGTCTGAATAAAACATAGGAAGCATTAACAAGAAAGGGACTAATGTGTGAATAAATAATGCTTCCCCTTTCCCAGACCAACAGACTGATGAACTCATTAATGTTACAAATGAGGCTTAATTATGGTGAGGAACATACAACTATTAGTAAATGTGCCCTTACATGAAGTCTTTAGTCTGAATATGTGAAACTTTGTTCTTGCTGCAGATGCAGGCGATGAGTGGAATAGCTCTCTTATAACTATATAATGTCCAGAATGTGTAGGGTACATTCCTTTATATTTTCAGCATTTGTTGCCTTTCTATTTCTTATCTTGCTGAATGCAATATCTGTGAAATGACAACATTGTACAAGACTGTGTACAGTTCACACAGCGACTCTCCTTAGCTGCAAAGTAAGAACTAGAATTTGATTTTAATAGACACTAATGTAAGATCTGTCTCCTTAGATCAGGGCTAATAAGGGTTGCCTCCTTAGATTAGAGCTAATAAGAGTTCATTTACTGAGTGAAAACTCAGTAAAAGTTTAGTTTTGCCCTGGATGTATAATTACTTAAATGAGACTGTCGAAAGTTTGACATCTTTTAGCAGCTTAGCTTTTAAAATCAGAACAGACATTTCACAGAAAAGTAAAAGTTGCTCAGTTTTCAACTCACTCATTTGTTACACCAGAAATAAAAACAATGTGACATTGGTGTGTGCTACAACACCTTGTGCTGCTCATGACTGCAAAAAATGTATCATTAGAAGCTCCAGTTGTTCTGAAAATATCAGCACTTTTTTTTCAGTGTATTTGATCAGGGACGTTACATAATGCACAGTGTTACAAACAATGAAATTGTTGCTTTGTATGTGGGACTTTGAGCCTGTGGCTAATTTGCAGACCCAGACACTGGTTAGGCTTTTAAAGGAAACTAAACTTCTAAAACTAATAAAATGAAAACACAAACTCCTTAAAAAACTGGACAATAATAACAAAGAAACATACATTTAAAGTTAATACAAACAAGAAAAACATAGGAAACAACAAAGAAAATGAAAAGCATGAACCAGTGTATGTAAATACTAGTGTATCTTGTTCTAAATCTGTTTTGGTTTGAGTCTTCTTTTACCTGAAAATTACGTTTTCGAAATCTTTCAAATGTCAAGGGCAAACGCTGAGACAAGGTTGTACTAAAACTTCAGTCTGAGTCAAACGTGCAGTCAGATGGATATTTTATAATCAGCAGCTTATTTGGGATAGTCAGTTTCTACTATCGGTCTTCTATTTACACACACGTATACATCCTACACTACACCAGATATTCATTAAAGCTGAGCTTGCCTCTACCGTTCACACACAAACTGAGATTTTGTCAAGAAAACGGATATAAAAAACACCCTCCAAGATGGAGATCTTTAGAAACTTTATTTTTGATGCATCTTAGACCTAAAACATGCATATTTTGTTTATTTCTACTTTGTTTGGTTTAAGAAACCACAACAACAATGGAGTAGTTTCTCTGCAACTGTCTTGCTTTGTCCTGATCCTGTCACCATTAAACTTGGATCATGTGCTGAAATAGTTCAAAACAGAAGAAATTTCTAAACAATATCAAAGATTTTCAAAAGATGTTTTTTAAAAAGTATCTGGGAAGCTTATAAGTTTAAGCTGTTCAGCCGTTAACATGGGACAGGCAGTTTCATCATCTTAACCAAAATTCCTCTTAAACCTGTTTGAGTGATTTCATCTAATAGGGCCTGGAAATTGATTTTTTTCCACAACACTGGTGTCAACTCTCAGACATTCAGTACATGGTGAATTTCCCCCCAAAAGAAAACAAAACAAAAAAAACCTTCTGTAGTTAAAGACGTTTCATTTTCTATCTGGTGAGTTCTTCCTCTGTTTAAAGTTGATTTTTCTTATTCAACGTAGATAACAAATGAGAAAAAACAGCTTTAAACAGAAATGGAGGTGTCAGATTTCAGCTTTCTATAACTTACAATGGAGCATTAGTCCTTTTCCCTTTTATTATCACCTTCATTCATGCGACCAAAGCATCTGTATTGTGAGCCAAGCTAACATAGACCCTAATGACTCTACTTTGTGAGGGGAGTGAGATTAATTTGCATGTGGATCTAGCTTACATAACAAAGCTTTTATGCAGTTTGAAACCTTGGAACTCCACATTCTCCAATTTTCCGAATTGAGAACGCTCCTTGGACAGGAAGCAAAATGTCTTCAGCTACAGAATAGAAGTCCAGTTGTTTTGTTTTTAAATTTTTCTGTCAGTGTCTAGTTAAACCTTATTTTTCTGTCTACAGTTGGAAATAAGGTAAACTGGAGTGAATGTTTAACTAAGGAAAAGCTACTTCTCTTCTCAGATGGTAACAAAGCCATAAATCACAGCTTGAGTTTAAGTAAATTTGAAAAATTGACAGACAATTAAATCTGTAAGGCAGAAAACGACTGGCAATGACTTTTCTTTTGACTGATTTGTCAAATGAAAAGAGAAAATCCTCTGCATTGTAATTTATTGATGATAAATATTGTACCATTAGTGCTCCTGCTTGACAGAATGTCAGACCATTCTGTGCCTTCCAGCCTAGACCAAACTTTCCTTACTGTCAATTCAGCATCATTAGAGTGCCACTGTGCGCTCCTGTTAGCTCAACAAGCTTGCAGCACTCTTAAGGCCAATCATAAGTCTTTAATTAGAGCCATGGGATTCAATGAGGAGGCCGAGTGGACAGTATTGGGTCATATGTATATCCTGTGAAGTCAAGAAGGATTATCTTCAAACACACGGAGGTCCATGGTGTTAAAGGAAACATCTTGAATCATGTGCACTGATTCATGGAAATACACCAAATATTTCAATCTACATTTACAGTATATGCACATAGATACCCTCTTCATTAGTCCTACATCTTATAACACCGAGCCTGACTGGCACAACAATAGGTCGTGGATATATTAGAAACAGAATCAATTTAAAATGTAAAAGCAGAATAAATGAGCTACCTTTTTATCCTTTGTATATGTGTCATAGTGATTTATGTTGCAGCCGTGCCGTCTCTGTAATCATCCACCAGCTCAGGGACTGAATTCACTTCCTCGGGCAGCAACTAATGAGGCATAACTGGAAAAAAGTGACTGAAGTGGAAGGTTATTACACCCAGTCGTGTTAATTGTCCCATCTGGTACTGTACAAATTCATCCAAAAGTACAAGGAAATAGGCACCAATTAGACTTTGTTGAAATATGACTGTACTATTAATGGATGAGTATACAGTAAAAGGTGAACATGGATGGCTAGATGGTATAAATGTAACATTTACTATATTCCAGATAATAAATTAATGTATTAGAGCTTCCTCTAATGGGAGCACAGTGCAAAATGAAACTCAGCTAGAAAACAGAGTGAAAATGGAGCAGCACAAAAGGTAATTTATAACACAATACAAGAAAAGAGATCTTTTTTCCTCCCCTAGTTCACATAGGTTCCAATTAAATTAACTCAACCCAGTGAAACATCACAGTAATTTATAGCCACTCAGTACATTATAGATTCACATTTTTAGATCTGCAGCTGATGCATATATTCAGGTTTTTCACATTGTAAAAACTTGGTACACACAAAAACTTAAGAGGAGTAAATTATTTAAGCTGCCTCTGTGTATTGCATTCGGAAACTTATTATTAGGACAGCATTTCTACAAAATTTACTTTTTTTTAATCATATGAACACACATCAGCATTTATTCAAAAAATCCTCAAGAAATAGGTCCCAACCAGTTTTAAGATACAAGAAAATCTTTTTCAAATGGTTTTACAACACATAAAAAGGATACAAAAGCCTCCCTATAAAATAGCAGTTAAATCTAATGCTATCTAAAATTGTAATTATATGAAACAGTGTCAATTATGTTTTTCATTTTTGCATTAAAAGTTAAGTACTGTTACAAATCTTTCTTTTTTCTTTAAATTAAAAAAATCCCAAACTAATTTAAGCAATTAGCTTCATAACATTGCGGTAAATACAATAAACAGTAAAAATTAGGGTTAGTAATGATCTTGTGAGTCTTAAAAAGGTTTTGGGACATCATGTGCTCCCAAGACAATAATACATAGTGGTTTTTAAAATGTCATTCAAAAATAATCCAGGGAATGAGCTGCTACCTGAAAAAGACATATTATTCTGCATGAATCAACTCCTTGACTCCCATCGTGCCCAGAGGAAGAGACTGTCATCCTGAAAGAGACCACTTTTTTCAGGATGAACATTGTTTATTTGCGACGTCACATTAGGGCCACTCAGAAGAAAAAAATAATTTGAGAAGGAAGATGTTTTTTGTTTTAACATTAAAGTTAACATTTTGAGATTAAAGTCAAAATGTTAAGAATAAAATTCTATTTACAGAGAGACGCAATATTGTTTACAGAAAAAAGTTAAAAACAAAAAATCATTTTCTAAGACTAAGCCAGAGGAAGTGAAATCCTTTGTGCTCCTAAACCTGATTGTATTCGTTCCATTTTTTAATAACTATTGTATCGAAGGGTTATGGGTGTCCTTTTACTGGGTTAAATTCAAATTAACATGCAGTATTTTATTTAAATCAGTCTGAGGTGGTGTCTTTATTATTTCTACTGCAGCTGAACTGACAGAACTTTTTTTAAACCTTCACAGTATGGGTCTCAAATTCATATACTGAGTGTTGACTTCTGTTGGTAATGACACGCAGGTGACCATTAGGGATTTCAACTTTAAAGAACAGAATAATTAAGTGTGACATCTCTGTACCCACTGATGAAAAAGGAAATTGTAATCCAAAGAGAGTGATAGGTCTTCTAGTGATGTTTAACCATAATGCAGTCATGTTTTGTCCTTAGAGACCAAATGAAATGAATAAAAGATCCAGTGTAGAAAGCAAACAATCTAATGTGGAAAGCAAGCAAAAGATCAAGTATGCAAAGCAAACAGGTGGTAGCTGACACCTTGGTACCCCAGGCAGGTGTCACGATGGCAGGTGGTAGGTGCCACTAGTTGGCACTGTTGGATAGATGCAGTGGAGAACCAGGATGTTGGAGGTCTTGATGTCCTCAGATGGGATACTGAGGTCATTTAGGAGGAACAACACCCAGATGGCAGGCAGTTGTACTGTGTAAAATTAGATTATTATTATCATTAGACAATTATTTCTGATGCATCTCACAATTTTAAGAGTCAAAAACAGAACTTATACAAACATATTAGTATATGATTGGCAAAACATTTATCTTAACAATTATTTTGTTTATTAAAAAATGTAATTGAATCAAAAGTTTCAACAATACAATTTATATTGTTTGACTACTGTTGTGATAACAATAAAAATTCAATAAAAAGTCAAAAACGAACTAAAACTTCCAGTTTGTTCTGCGTCTCCTCTGCTTTTCAGTTGGCAGAAAATCTTTCACCTGTCAGTGCACAAATTTAGGTCACTTTGCTAGTGAGATGGCAGAAAATGTATGAATTATTAAGATACTGCAAGTGAAAAGCACATTTTGCCAGGATGATAATGAGTGTCAGTCACCAGGAAGATTCTGCAGGATGAGCACGGCTCTACAACACCTGTGATGCTAAAGCCTCAACATTTAACTTCCAACTTGACTGAAGCTGCCACTCTGAGAAAAAATAATGAACCTGCTGCTGGTTATACAATGAATGAATTACCAACAATTATCACTGTGTATTAGTCATCATCAATAAAAATCATACTTTGCTAAAATCACTGAGCACTGCGGGTTTGATTGAACACTAAATCATTATAGCTTCAATTAGGTTAACCTTGCAGAGTCAGACTTGACCAAAATCCAAAAACAGTTGTGAACAGTTGTCTTTTTTCTTATAAAGTATAATATTTTAAAGACAGTAATCTTGTATAATCACATTAAAAATATGCATTACCAAACACATTGACTGATGATCAGTTATTATTATTATTATTTAAAGCATGGGCTGTATTGGAACCATTCATATGTGATTTATTTTATTTTAAAAGACCTCTGAGTCTAACTACATATACAGTGCCTATCAAAAGTATTCCCCGCTTGGATGTGTTATTCTTTTATCGCTGTCATATATCAATCATGGTTAATATGAATCGGCCTTCTTTACAAAAAACTTTTAAAAATCTTCTTCGAAGGGAAACAATTTCTACAGAATAATAAAATATTTGATGTAAAATAAGTAGTTGCGTAAATATTCACCCCCTTTACAAAGACTGTCCTAATTCAACTCAGACAAAAGATTTTTGAAAAGTACAAGTCAGGGGGTGGAAACAAAATGATTTTCAAGGCTCTAAACATCCCCAGGAGTTCTGTTAAATCCATCGTCAAGAAATGAAAGGAATATGGAACATGTGTAAATCTACCAACAGCAAAAATCACAAACTGACAATGACGAAGGACAATCATGAGAGAGACCACCAAGACCCCTGTGAGGCACTCTAAAGGAGTTAAAGCTTCAGCAGGTGAGACAGGAGAGACTGTTCATACAACAACTGTTCTCTGGGTTCTTCACCAGTCTGAACTTTATTGGAGAATGGCAAACAGAAAACCACTGTTAAAGAAAATTTTAAATCTTAACTAGAGTTTGGCAAACTCTGGTCAATGTTTTATACTTTTTATAGCCACTGTATCTCTATCAACCAAAACTGAAACAATGAACAACTCTTACCATTCGTAAAAAGAAGTCTTTCAGATCAGAGTTTATTTTTTTAATAGACACAATAAGACTAAATGGAAGAGAACTACACAATTTAGTCAAATGCAGACTCTTCTGATGTTAGAATGCAAAGTGTGTTTGTCTACTGCAGTTTTCCATCATCTTTTTGGAAATTGCAGAGTCATCTCTTGTGAATAAAATGAGCTCTTTTAAAAAGAGACGTTAAGCCCTGGCTTTAATTATAGTAGCTCTGGCTTTTCTTAACTGCTCAGCTTGTTCTGTGGCAACACCTGCAGAGGTAATCACTTGCAAACCAGATGGTGGTCCTTGCCATCTTGTCATAGGTCACACAATGCTCCTCCAAACAAGGAGCAATGCTGTTTAAAGTCGCTATTACCGGGTGCCTTTCAGTGGTAGCGTATTTTTCTCTCTTTTTTAGGAAGAAAAGGCCAGTAGCTAAATTTCTTCAGACAGAAAAGTATCAGCAAAAAATTATTTCAGTTTATGTTTTTGTGACATTAAGTAACTCTGTACTCAAAGGTGACAAGCGAAGGTATTGCTAACGCACTGAAACATTTGAAGTTTAGCCTACTCCAGTAATCTTTGGGTTTTTATTAAAATTACTTTTGTGTTATTTTAAGACTATACTGAAGATCTGCATAAGCAGATAAAACAAAATTACTACAAGCTAGATTCTCATTCAACTTTAACCTACTTATTGTTGAAAACAAAAATTAAATTGGAACTATCGACTATTTAAAGTAAATGCGTGTTGCCAACCGTCCATCCATCCATTTTCATCTGCTTATTCCAGGTCTGGGTGCAAGAGCATCAGGTCCAGGAAATAAATCCACAAATCCCTCACCCCAGTAACAGTCTCCAGCACTATCTTGGAGAAACAGATGTGTTTTCCAATCCAGAAAAAACAAATAGTCCCTCCAGAGAGTTCTGGGTCCTGCCTAGGGTCTCCTTCCAGTTGGCAGCATCCAAAAAATACCATAGGTTGCCATAGAGAGGCATCCTAATCAGATGCTTAAGCCATATTAGTTAGGTTTGGGTCCCTCTTGAATAACTGAGATCTTCATCGTATCTCAAAGACTGAGGCCAGACATCCTTCAATGAATACAAATTTCAGCTGTTTGAATCAATAATATAGCACAGCAACCCAAATCCTGTGACAATGGATAAGTTTGGAATGTGGATGGACCAGTAAATTGGGCACCTTGGTTTTTGACTCCTTTCTATCTTTACCACCACATACCAAAGAAGCACATTCATCACAGCTCTGATTCATCTCTTGCTCCACACAATGCTCCTCCAAACAAGGAGCAATGCTGTTTAAAGTCACTATTACCGGGTGCCTTTCAGTGGTACCGTATTTTTCTCTCTTTTTTAGGAAGAAAAGGCCAGTAGCCAGGCCAGTGAAGTCATCATGCCTGAAGTTTATGATGACTTCAGGCAAGATGCCTGAAGTCCTCTACCTAAGGGACTAACCCCCAACCTGAACAGAGCTTTCTACCCTTATCCAGTTTAGAATAACGGCCTTGGATTTAGAAGAGCTCACTCTCATCCCAGCTGCTCCAGTCTCAGCTACAAACTACTCCAGTGTATACTGATGGTTATGGTCAGAAGATCCCAACAAAGCCTCATTAATTACAAAAGGCAACAATGTAATCCTGAAGTTCCCAAACTAGACACTCTTCTTTCAGTGACTAGATCCTGTCCAAGAACACCACAAACAGGACTGAAGACAAAGAGAAGTCTTGGGAAAATCCAACTTGCACCAGAATCAAACTTGATTTTGTGCTAAGAATGTGAATGTAGATATTGCTTTGATTATACAACAACCTAGTAGTAATCACTAGTGACAGTAGCACCATATACCCCAGAAGCACCTATCACCAACTCTCCTAGGGTACACAGCCGTAAGCCTTTTCCAGGTCCATAATACACATGTGGACTGGATGATAAAACTTCTGTAATCATCTCAGAAACTTTGTGAGAATAAAGAGCAAGCCTACTGTTTATCTATTTTATTCTCCTTATCTGTGACTGGGTCACTAAGACAGCAGGTCCAAGACACTCTCCAGCTTGTCCTGAGGGATCCCAAGGTGTTTCCATGCCTAAGTGAAAATAGGTTCCTTCCAGTGAGCTCTGAGTCTGCACTGGGGTCTCCTCCCAGTGGGGCGTGCCCAGAAAACCTCCAGAAGGAAACTCCCAATGAGGCATCCTAATCAGCTGTCCGAACAACCTCAACTGACTCCAATTCATTGTCTGCCAATGCTAATTATTTGCTATGGCTTTGAGTGCTACTAACAATATGGTAAATTTGTAAAACGCATCAACACATGCCTCAAATTTCTTGCTCCTCTTAAACAATAAAGTATTTAAACTGAGGCAAATTTTGATGAATCGTTTATCCAGTTCTGTCCCCCTCTTATCCTGTCCAAATCTACTGTTCTCCTATTTGTCTGTTACACTTTACATCTCCTCTGCTCCTGCTGTTATCTTCTTATCTCCCAAGTAAAAGCAAGCATCTAGTTAGAGATGAGTCGTCTATCTGCTTTTATATTTTATGATTAGGTTTAATAAAAGTTTTACAGTTTAGTAAAGTCTTTCCTGTTGCTATAGTTCCTTTTAAAGGTGGAGATATTTCCTTTCAAAATGTCCCAAAATGGCCCTCACAATGAAGAAGAACTGATTGTGCTTTTATATCATATATAACAGTTCAACACTCTTGTAATCCCTCTGGATGTAGATGGCAGTCATGTTTACAATAAATGGCAATCTTCTCAGATCCTCCCTTGTGCCCTGCTGTCCGTAACCTTGTGTGATAACAATTCATCAAGTGCCTGTCTGTCCCCCAGTATCTCCCTTCCCATGTTTTCTTTTCTTTTCCTACTCTATTTTTGCTAACATCTGCCAGGTTCTCGCTTGCCACTATAGATGCATTCTACTATCAGCAAGAAAAAGAAAAAAAAAAAAAAAAACTAGGCTATCCCCAATTACTGAATCTGCCCGGATACAAACTGTGGAGTAAGGGAAAAGATTTGTTGGCAGGATAGGGATGGGCAATCTCTGAGTCTGAACAGGTGAAATTCCTTGGGAAAACAGATGTGATTCTATGGTTGATTAATCACCAGTCAGAATGACAGCTAGACTAAATTGGAAAGCAACAATGAATCTGTCTCCATCGTCCTTTCTTCTTTTACTTCCTCTGTTTATATTTTTTTATACTCTCCTTTGTCTTTATCAGTTCTTTATTTTTTTGTCTTCAGTCTAGCTTTGTCTCACACACCCACCATCATTGTATTTGTCCACAGTATCTGCAATCATTATATCCTGTTTAACGCCAAGCAGGGGAGTTTCTTTGTCCCAAAAAGTAAAGTATATTTGTGTGCTTAGCTTTTTAGGTTGATAGATGATGAAGCTATAGCCGTTTTGGTCAGACCTTGAAATCAACATCATGCAATATTGTGAGATCTTGTGCAATCTGTTAGCACTCAGAGTATGTGTTGTGAATGACACTCAGCTACTATCAAACCAGATTTTAGCACGCACAGTTTTGGTCAAATCTACTGAGTTATGGCCATTTTTGGGTGGGCTAAGGTTGATTAGCTGTAGCGGCCATCTTGAATTTGGTTGACTTATAGATGCACAACCAGTGATTACTTTCTGAACGCTTCAATAAAATCTGTTCTGTAGTTTGTGAGATAGTTTGCCAACAGACAAACAGGGTTAACACCAACAATTAATGTCAAAGTTTTAGGCAAAAATCTTGTGCAATGTGTTAGTGCTCAAAGTAAGTGTTTGGGATGATGCTCAGCTACTACTGCACCAAAATTTGCTCAGTATATGTAAAATAGACTGAGTTATAGCCATTTTTGTGTTTGCTAAGGTTGATTAGCTGTAGCTGCCATCTTGACCTGGGTTGACTCCAAAAGGGAATCAATTGTAGATGTTCATCAAATAAATACTTTCTGAGAGTTTCATGAAAATCCAGTTTTATGAGATATTTTGCTATCATGAAAAGAAACGAACAGACAGAAGTAAAAACATTATTGTATGAACAGGGATACCTTGCTGTTGGAATTATAGTGATGAGTTTATTTATCTGAAAACTCAGCCTGACGTTTAGAAAAACTAAATAGGCTTGTTGAACCAGCACACCATAATTATAACATGAAAAAAATATTCATCGATTTTGTAAAAGTAAAATTTAAGTTTCTTTTGCTTTGAGGTATTATTTGTGTTTTTTTGGCAAAGTGTGAAGCACAAAACATGAGGTCAAAGATCAAGCAAAAATCCTGTGATGAATCCATTTCCGACTAACAGGTTATTCCATTCCTAAAAAAGGTTAATTATTTTCTGCTAATTATTCTAAGGTCCCCTTCGGGTTATTGTAAGTTAATTAGGACAACTAAAAGTTGATTATTCAGCTGGTTTTAATCTGAAGTATGAATTTATTGATGAGAAACTGCTGCACCTTGTCAAAAATCTTTAAGGATTTAGTGAGAAAATATAATGTTACCAAAGGGCAAATTAATGTCAATAAAGTAATTTAAAATGAAAAGTATGTGTATATTGATGCAGCCTTCCCGTTGATAGTGGATGCACTTTTTGCCCTCTCTGCAGCCCCACTACTGTTCCTCCCACAGCTGAGGGCTTGTTGTCTGCATGATGTTGATGATCTATATCTGCTGCATAAATTCATCACAATGCTCATTGTACTGGTTCATATACCACACAAAGCAAATACAATGTGCCAAGCTAACTTTATGGAGTTATCATTCTGCTCCAACATAAAAACCTCCAGACTGGACTGCTCATATTTCCCAGGAATTTTAATCAAAATCCCAAGTCAAGATTCCCCATACTCCACTCATATGCATGAATGCTGAGTCAGCATTCATGCATTCACTTGTTGTTTTTGTTTTTCCCATACATTTGTTTGCAATCTAACTACCTCTGCATACTTTGTGGTATTTTAGCCATTCATATAGCAAAATGTTCAGTTCATTCAGGGTGCTCCGACTTTGGTTTTTAGTAACTCCTACACTGTTCTGTTGAGGAAGTCAAATGAATTTCCTACAAAGCAGATCTGATTTAAAATAGAACAAGAGCTTGTTCAGTGGCTGACCTGTCCTTCCACTTCTCTGTGTGATTGTTACCGCAAAGATGCTTAACCTTCATTACATTCTCATCAGTCTACAGCAGAGGTTGGCAATTTATTTTCCCAAAAGGTAGAACCTCATCAAGCTGCAACTGTTGGTGACTAGTTTGCAAGAAGAGAGTCTGGAAAATAACTCAAAACATTCATGCAGGTTCTAAATTTTCATGTGTGAGTTGCAGAAGCTTGCCACCTTGTTGCTCAAATGTTTAACATGTTCAAAAAATGTTTCTCTCAAAATAATCACAGACTTCTCAGGGTTGTGTCCACTCGTTCTCTAAAGCACTACAGCAGTATTTTCAGACCTGCATGGGATCCTTCTTATGACAGAAAACATCCCAGAGTGTCCATGATTATACATAGACCCATGAACTTTAGCCAAACACATTTTCCAAAGCACATTTAAGGCATTAAGAGACCCAATTAACATGACAGGTCATTAGTATATAAACAGAGTTGCAAAAAAGGCATAAAATAAGGTTTAAACATCTTAGAATTAGGGGTACATATGTCCTGATGACCACAGTCCTATTATTAAGGGAAGATATAGTAAGGATTGTAACACAATACTTGCCTAATACCATATACTTTGATGTTTGAAGTTGTTAAACTTCCAAAAAAAGAAAGGAAAAAATTAACTCTACTACTTTTAGTTTTGGGTGTGTGGTGGGCTAGATTTTAAATTGTTTAACTGTTGAACTAATTAGTTTTTCAATGAAAAAAAATGTCATTTCTTTAATTCATAGGAGCAGAAAGCTCTCTATTTTTACCTTCAAATCTTGCTGGAATTGCTTTAACTCAAAAGTAAGAAGTCTAAACTTATTTTATAATGTTTTTGTAGGTTTAGTAGGTTTTTTTTTTTACCTTGGACAGATAAAAATAAGAAACATATAATGATTGTATTTGTTAAAGTTTTTTTTATAAAATATCTGTCCACTTGCATGCCTTTCAAGGATGGAACACAGTGTAAATCTGTCCTCACTAAAAGCACAGTTGGATTGGAGCCTGTGAAAAACGGATTTGCTGTACCATTCATCCCACATCCCCCACATTAACAGAAGAATACTCCTTCACAGGAGTGGAGCATTGATTGGGGTTATTATGTAGCCGCTCAGAGGAGTTTGCATGTGAAGGTAAACATGGTGGTGTAATAGTGTTGCACTCTGGCAACCCTGAAATCAGAGGCTGAACATTTATCATCATAATGAGTTCTTCTGCCTTTAGATGGCTGCAGGTGTTTAATGAGCCAAAGCAAAAAACATTACAAGCGGCTTGAAGCAGCTGTGGACAACAGGTATGTTGGAGTATCTTATACAAATGATTTCCTCATGCTCTTGATTAAGAACAGTGAACATTAAATCCATTGTAAGCACATGTGGAGATAATAGTGACATTTGAAGCATGTTGTAAACACACTTCAGTCATTTTCTAGTTTGAGCTTAATGATAATGACACCTCAAAAACATAAATGGTCCACACTTTTATAGTGTCTTTTCCTCCTCTCTTTAGGTTTGCAAAGCTCTTTACAATGTTTCTCATTTACCCATACATACACACTTATACTCAAATATATTTTACTCTAATAAGGAAGTACTTTCGGCTGCTTCCTTCTTCAGGGGTTGCCACAGCAAGTACACTCGCACAAACGACTTATCAATTATTTTACGCCAGATGCCCTTCCTGCCAAATCCTGAGCTTGAACCTGCAACCTCAGAATTACAAGACTGCAGCACTGACCACCAAGCTACTGCACCCTGGTACACTGCAGCAGCTAGGGAGCAATCTTCCAGTCTGTAGGCAGCCTCCCTACTATTGGTCCAAAACTGCTTTGCTTGGCTGGATACAATAAATGTATACACTTAGGCTGCAGTCACACTGTTTTGTATTTTGCCATGTATGTTGGCATACTTTGAAATTATTTTTTTATTCCAGTGGTTTTCAAGATATATTGTTATGCAGTTCTGAAATGCCAGTATGCACTCAATGTAAGCTGAATCCATCCCATTGAAGCTTGAGTCATGTGATTGACCTACATTAGTCTGGCCATAGACTGGATAAGTTAACAAATATTGCTACATGAGCATAGAATCTCAGAGAAGACATTTAGGAAGCTGCTGCTAAAGACACACACAAAAAGAGAAAGAACAAGCAAGATAAATACCAGAAATCAAGAAGGGCGGTTGAGCACAATAAAGAAAGAGCTCAGTATTCAAACAAAACTTTGTTTAGACCGATAAGGTAACCATTTCAACATATCTTTTTATCTGCATACTTTATAAAACCTAGCTGAAATACATCAAAACCGTTGGACTTCTCTATCCTAACCGACTCCTCCATGGACGTCATCATTGTTATCATTGTGAGGGGATGCCGGAACAGTCTTACAGGTTGAATTTCCGCCTAGGGCTTCATTTCAATCTGTAGAGACTCACACAAAGAGAGAAACAGCAGTTAGACAATTTTATTGGACCGAGAATTTGGCGCTCGGACACCGGCGGAAGACGTGCGTGCTGAGAATCGCAGCGAGCTTGAATGATCGGCTCGAACGAAGCTCAGGTAGGTCTTCCCCCCCAAAAGAGGGTGCCGGGCCGAGGCCGAGCCGTGACCTGCAGGTTTGCTTGAACCTTGTTAGGTGCGCGGCAGCCGGCCTGCAAGCTCATATCGAACTTTGTTAGGCGGGGCAAAGGGGCCCAGATCTGGGGGCTAATCGAACCTTGTTAGGCGCACAGCAGTCGGCCTGCAAGCTCATATTGAACTTTGTTAGGCGGTGGTGATAGCTGCAGTCTGCATGATGACCGACCTCATTAGGTACAACGGCGTCCGGACCTGCAAGCTCATATCGAACTTTGTTAGGTGAGGCTTGATGGGCAGGGTAATGAGGCAGGAGCCTGTGGGCTGTTCGATCTTTGTAGGTGCCACGGCGAGGTGCTTACGGGTGGATCGGAGAGATGCAGGGCGGCGGTGTCGACCGTGGACTTGGGCAGATCGGAGCCTGAATGGACGTTATGAGGCCGGACACGGGATGATTCGTGCGAGGACATGCGGCAAACACAGGCGTGGCATGCAGATTGACTCGACCTAGTTTGGCTCGGATGACCCCCTAGATGCAGAATAGATGTTATATATATATATATATATATATATATATATATATATATATATATATGACGGAGTACTCCACCACCAGAGATTTGTTAAAATGCTTACGTGAAGACAGGGAACGTTGGGCGTCCAACACTGCAGAGAGATCCGGTCTGATGTAGGAGGAGAAGGCCGAGGATGACCAACGACCGAGTTGAGAAAGAGACGTAGAGGGGATACCTTGAGAGGCTGCCGATGTTGCTGCCCCTATTCTAAATGAATGTCCGGAAAATAGCTAGGAGGGAGACCGCATAAGGCTACGATTTGTCTTAAACGGCGGACGAACCAGGTGGCTGACATGGGGAGGCCTTTGTGTGTTAGAAACAGCGGTTTAGAGGAAGGACAGAACTTATGGCGACGGCATGCAAATTTGAACATGGATAGGAAGGGACAAAATGGGCCGTCTATAGGAGCGACAGAGATGGTGCAGGGGCCTTTACCTTTAGAATGTTTAATGTAGATGTCGTAGTGGTCGGGATAGAATTTAAGGTCGTCGGTGGATAAGTCTCGAGAAGGATTAAATGTAGAGGTCGTGGACATGAACTCGCTTAATCTTAGTAGACCGTAAAAGGCAAGGAGAAAAGCGCTTGAAAGAAGCGCTTTGCTATAAGGGGAGAATGGGCCTAAATGGAGAGTCGTTAAAAGGTTTCTGAGAATAGGAAGAGTGATGGGTTTCCGATTATCGGGAAGAGGAACGCTGAGTTTAACTATCCCTCTGAGAATAAGCCTGATTGCGGGGTTAGAGAAGAGGCTGGATGACATGCTGGGTTGAAGGAGTTTATAATAAAAATTAATTCCCGCCAAAAGACAGCGAATATAGGGAGGTTTAAAATGGTGATAATCGAAACAGAACGAGATGAAAACAAGGACAGAGGGTGTGCGAACGGGGCGCAGAGGTATATTATGAGCAGGGCAGAATTTGGCAAAAATGCGCCAGGCAAAGTTGTAAGAAGAGTGGAGAGTGGAGTGGAGGGGGCGAGGCCTGCTTTGATGTAAAAACGGGCCGACTGGAGCAGAGGGAGACAAGGCTATTTAATTCAGGATCGGGTCCTGAAATTAGGGGATCGGCGAGGGGAGTGGGTCGGCGTCTGGACACAGCTGACGGAAGACCTGAAATTTAGAGCGTGACAGAGCGTCGGCGATGGCGTTAGAATGACCGGGAACGTGTCGAGCTGTGATAATGAAATTATCGGTCACGGCTTGCCATGTGATTCAACGGATGAGTGGCATAATCGGGTTGGTGGATGAGCGACCTTTGTTGATGCGTGAACTACGGCGGCGTTGTCGCAGAGAGCTGAGATGCGCTTTCTTTTCCAGAAGCGGCCTCAGAGGCAGCAGGCGATGGTGATAGGGATTATTCGTAAAAAAAAAAAAACTATGGATTCTGTCTGAGAAAACGACGGTGGCCAAGTGCCCGCGAACCATTTGCCTTGGAAAAAACCCGCCGAACCGGATGACAGAGCTGTAGATCCAGATCAGGGTTTGGATCCGAGGCGCCCTTTGCTGGGAGGACACCGGCGAGGGCAGGTGAACTTCGGGTGAGCTCCTTTGCAGAAGCTGCACACATGGAGAAAATGGCATTGGTGGACAGTACAAACTCCCTTGTTAAAATTATTACAAATGGGAGCGTTGTTAAATACCTCTATTTCCCTTCCCCAGCTATCGACGGGTTGGCTGTCGGGGTGGTGAGGAGTTGGCTGGAGGAGGGGAGCGGGGGAGCGAACGGAAGTGTGGGACAGAGAGAGCTTTGGTGACCGACTGCGGAACAGGTGTGGCACGCAGGGGCTTGAGCGAGCATGAGGAGCAGCTCTGTGTCGAGGACGGACCAATCGAGACAGATGCCGGATTGGGAAAGGACTGTTGCGGCTTTGGTGGCGAACGCCTTGTGGTATTGGTAGAATAAAGTACGGCCGTATTTGAGATTGAGATCTGCTATTAGAGATAGGTATGTGTCGAGTTCGATTCTGCGATCCGGATAAACTGAGCACAGCACATCGCGGTAAACGCTGAAAGCCGCCAGGAATTCGCCGATAGACAGATCTTTAGAAAGACGAGGATCGTTGGATTTAAAGATAGCTGTGAAACCGGCTGATGATGCAACGCGCTGGTCGACTTCGGAGGACGGGAGAATGAGGGAGACTAAATTAACCCTGTTGCCCCTGCAGAATCTTAGAGCGAAGCCGGGGAGAGACGTGCGCGTGCGTGGGCACGTAGGACCCGCCTAAACAGAGAGGGGAAGACACGACGAGTTGTCTGGTAAGCTGCCCCGAAAGCAAAATGAAGCAGAACGGAGAGAAGGGAAAAAAAACNTGCGTGGGCACGTAGGACCCGCCTAAACAGAGAGGGGAAGACACGACGAGTTGTCTGGTAAGCTGCCCCGAAAGCAAAATGAAGCAGAACGGAGAGAAGGGGAAAAAATCACCGTACGGCAGGAGGGCAGCAAGGGAGGCCGGTTGAGGAGGTTCAAGACCAAGGCCCGGAGAAATGCCTCGGGACCTCAGGATGGAGGAGGGAGGGGCTGGGCTGTGACGAGGAGCCAAACGAACGCTCCTGCGCGTCAGGCCGAGGGGAGGAGGATCGGGATCAGCGGGACGGCTGGTAGGAGAGGTAAAGAGATCGTCTGAATCAAAATCTGACATGATCACGCGAGCGACAGCGGTCTTGTTTGAAGCACATCTGAAGCGGGTGGATCTGAGGCCGCTTCGCCTTTTGAAGGATCTCTTGTCGGGCGATTGGAACGAGGTAGTGAGGTGGAGCGTCCTGATTGGCTGGGGCGAAGGCGTGGTGATAGGGGATGCCGGAACAGTCTTACAGGTTGAATTTCCGCCTAGGGCTTCATTTAATCTTTTGCAGCTCTTCTACCACCATTGCATTCTGGGCTTGGTATGACCCAGTTAAACAAAGACACTTTCAAGGTCAGAAAATTACTAAACTGTCCGAGTTGCTCTAATGATCTGCTTGTTGTTCTGTCACAAAAACCATTTCATGCAAACAGTGAAGCAGTAGACAACTTGTTGATCAGTTAAATAAAGAATTCAAACAGTATTTTTTTTTCCTAAAATGTTTGTGCAGAAAAACATGTCCAGGAGACTTACGTTCAAGTATTTATTGTATGATGCATTTCTTTAAAAAAGGAATTTTGTCACACATAGTCAAAATATAAGCATGGTGAGAACATATAAACAGTCCAAATGCCATGACAGTATGTTAATGATGTCTCTGTGGGATTCTTCTCACCACTGAGTGACCTTCGTTTCTGAAATGCAAACATCCTACAAAGCTGCAGATCAGAACGGGGGGGCACTGTCATGGGAGCAAAGCACAAAGTTAATGAAGAGCATTCACAACTGACAGGGGTCGGTGATGAAAACAAAAACATATGGCTTTGGTAGATGACAGTTCTACAAACCACCCACACAAATCCAGGTAGCATCACCCTCTGGTGCTTCAGCAGAACCTCCTATCCTCTTCATATTTCCACCCCATTCTCCACAGGTCCCAGGAAAAAGAATCCAAGGAAGACATGGCCGGGGAGGATTGGACTGCAGGGAAATCAATGTGTCATTTCTAAGGTCCTGAGAAATGGAGCTTTGTGGCTGTTGTAAGTGGGAGAAAGAGAGCTTGTCATTTTCCGACATTTAATTACTTTCCCAGGTCCCTGAAGCTGAGAGCTGTGGGATTTTAAAGAAGGGCGAAAAGCGAGGCCAAGATAGAAAGAAGAACAGTGAACAAGCATACAGGTGAAATTTGCATGATGTTTCATACAGAGAATATGTGATTTATTAAAACTTACTGGAAAAACACTTTATTTGTAGACAGAAGAAGTCAACTTATAAATAATAGCTATACTGTACTATACATTGCTGGACAGTATCAAACTTGAATCCAGAAATTGTAATTGCTGTGCTGAACAAACCTAGAATGCAGACCCAAATCGGAGATTAAAAAATAACTGATTTATTTACAAAATAAACAACAACAAAGGGCTGATATGGCAGCAAAACGAAGTAACAAAAAACATTACAAGAGAACACAAGGAGCATGAACATGGCATGAAAACCACAGAAGCAAGGATACCAACAGCAGAAGGAATAAACCACCAAGTAGTTGAAGCTGAAGAACTGATTATAAAGGCAGAGGCTGATGAGGAAGTGGACACAGGTGACTGATTAGTAACTCAGGACAGGTGAAGGTGGGCGTGAAAGGCTGACTGGAGAAAAACTGAGCTGAGGGCAGGTGAGTAATGAGAGGGAACACGGAAAACAAAACTACACAAGAACGTATTCAACTAAACACGGGGTAAACAAGAAATAAAACAGAATTACAGAAACACAATAATAATGATCCTATCACTAAGAAAACTCAAAAATACTCAAATCCATGACAGAAATTGTACAAATTACATAAAACCATAGGATTTTATTTAGTCCTACAATCAATAATCATATATATTCCCAAAAATTAGTTGATGGTATTCTGCATTTAGTATACTCAAAGCAATAACTCTAATGTTTTAAAGTGAGGTTCTGTGGAAACGTTATGAACAATTAATATCTCACTGCTGTGGGTACTTCCAGTGCTCCAGGCTGCACTGGAAGTGCTGCAATAAGCTGCTGCTGTCACTATTTGTGTTCGCAAGTAACCACTGAATCATATAGAAATATTTGTGTTGGATGTCAGTGTAAAGGATTATAAAAAGTGTTTAAACAAATCACTATGAAATTTTTGGGATAGTTGTTTTAAGTCCACAACAATCCATTTTGGTCTTGGCCCTGCTCTAACTAGTGGTTAGCTTGTCAATCCGATCAGAATTAAACTCTATTTCTCCAAACTGAAGTCAGTCAAAGAGCTACTTATAACAGGTAAGATATTACTTAACTTTTCCACAGAATCCCAATTCAAAGGATTTGACTGATCCATTTAAAAAAGAACATTATTTTAAAAACCAGCTTTCATGATTTCATCCTCAAGATTTGAAACTCATGCCCACTAATTATTTTCATTTAGACTTTAGAAGCAATTGTGCTTACTCGGTATGGTTTGATAAAAATGAAAAATACCACCCACATTATAAGATTTTGGAATGATATATAAATATATAAGGGAAGTATATGACCAAATTTCATCTTTTCAACAATGCTATAAATCTGTTTTCGTTATAAGAATCTATCATTTCACTGCCAGACCCTGACCTTGTTTCCATATTTCATATCTGGAAGAAACTTAACTTAAATTATGTCTAATAAAAGATAGCTTTTCATGGTTTCAAATCTAGTTCTGCAATAAATATATCATAACACTGAGACTCAGTTAATTCATGCAAATTTCTCCTACAGATTTCGGTTCATGCTGCAGGATACAGCAGGTTAAGTGTTTTCCTTGTTATCTGGCTAATTAATCGAGCTTTACGGAGAACTCCTTTGTTTTCCTGCAGGTGGATGGATGATTGGAGCTGTGAGGGTTAGGAAAGGGTTGAGAAATTATAAGTAAATAAAAAAGGCATTGTATGCCGTTGCTTTGTTGTGTAATCCTGTAGTGACGCAGGTGGTTGCCTGCAGAGCTGAAATATGGAGCTGTCATGAACCGGCGCATAGCAGCAGGCAGAGGACACTGTGACCCAACCAGGCAGTGTGGTAGGACTGGGTTGGACTGCCTTGTGCCTAATACTCTAAGTCTGCCCTATCCCTACCATCTGCAAAAAACAGTATCTTGAACACATTTGGAGTATAAAGAGCCACTGTGACTGAACAAACAATAATAGGACTGCCAAAACGGAGTCCTCCGTCAACAGGAGACTCGTAAAAGAAAGTCTCGAAACTGAGAAGTGAACTGGAGGAAGTGCAGTGTCAAAACACTGTTTGCACTCTCAACAGTTTGTGACTTCTTCAAAAGAAATATAATAAGCTGTTCTCCTAATGCAAATAAACTCTAAGCTGAAGCTGTCAGTTAAGGCACTGTGCCTCCATGTCCTCACATTCAACTCACTCCTGTTTCACTGTGTGCTGGCACTCACACCCACAGGGCAGCAAGTGCCTCCACTTTCCCAGGTAATGTGATTTGGTGACTTTAATGACTACTGCTACGGTGTCCTTGGAAAAAAAAAATCAAAAGAATGAAGCAGTAATTTTGTAAAATGTTGCCTAAGCACAAACACCAATTGTGTAAGCAAAAGCCATTAAGGTAAAGTCTCCCAATGGGCTTTTCAGATTCGGTGTAGTTTTTGCTGTGCTTGCAGCTGTTCGGGCTTCACACCATTCATGAGAGTCATGCAGGAAAGTGCTAAATAGATGGAGTTTCAAAAGCTTCTAGCTGGACTTCATTACTGCAAGCTATATATATATATATATGTGTGTGTGTGTGTGTGTGTGTGTGTGTGTGTGTGTGTGTGTGTGTGTGTGTGTGTGTGTGTGTGTGTATGTGTGTGTGTGTGTATGTGTGTGTGTGTGTATGTGTGTATATGTCGACTCATTGAGAGGTCAGCTGCGCTTTGCTCAAAACAGCAACAAAATGTTGTGGCTCTAGTGCTGTCTGAACACAAACCAAAATACTATGAGCTGCACCTCTTCCTCAATAATCAGAACCTGTGCCTTTTGAATGCCAAAGTTCTTAATTGAGAGATACCAGGAGGGATGTAACAAAATAAAGCAGCATCCAAGCATGTGCCACTTTTGCACAGCCACTACGCCCCCTTCACACTGGATGATAAACCTGCTATGTTGTGAAAAATCAGCCAGAACATGAATGATCTTTACAGGGTCTCAGTGATGTCTTCAAGCACAGATTAAGAACACAGTCGGCTCCCGTAGCAGCCTCATGATTGCCTTCACAATGAAGGAGGTTTTCCAAATTTGCCACGATCTAGTGCCGTTTAATAGATCATAACAGGTTTCTCATCTGATGTGACGTAGGCCTTAGATAGATGTTACCTGCTAGTTATGCAGTAAGATACCCTAAAACAGTGAAAAACCAGTGACAGCAGTTCACTTGAAATGATTTCAACACTTCAACTTGGAGCAAATCTTGACATGGTGGCGACAGTTGATGATGGCAGCAGCCTTTCTTCAGGTTTGCTGCTCATAGTGACTTTGATTGCAAACACTAATCTGTACTTTGATACATCATTGATTTCAGTCTTGACCTCAGCTCTTCAGAGCTGATTTCTAACATTTCTTGGCAATAATTATTTTTCAGAGAATTCTTTCTGTGAAATTTTCTTTTAAAAGGACTAAATAACTTGTGTTTTTAAAAAGGCCTCCAGTGCATGTCAGTGAGCCTGGGGGTGATTTGAATGGATGATGAGAGAAGCACCTTAAGAGTGCCCAAATTATCTCCCGATCAAAGTAATAGCTTAATCGATGTGTCGACCCGCGGAAATCAGGTAATGGAACAGTCTCCTTTAGTGCATCCCGAGCTGGGATTAATCAACAATGAAAACCAGTGAGTCAGTGATAGCAACAGAGTGTGTGCTTGTGCTTGTGTGCGTTCAATGAAAGTGCCTAGCTGCCTGACTGTATGTGAATATTCATATATTTCACCGATTACAAGCTTGTGACTGCAGTTTGAAAAATGACTCATTTCGAATCCCAAAGAATGCTGAATTAAAGCGAGTAAGATTTATGGAGCAGATGGAAGTGTCGGCAGTGCTGAGCAGCCAATAACGACACCCAACCATAATTGTGTGTATGTGTGCATCTGTGCCTGTGCGGAGGAATACAATACATGATCGTGTCAGCTGCTTGCATGTGTGTTCAACAATGCATGCATGAGAAGTGGGTGGTGGCAGGGCACGTTGTGGCCATGCGATAACAGCGATGAATGGCCCCGCCAAGTGTCTAATGAAGCATTTGTGAAAGACTGAGGGACGACACTTGTCTCCTCTGGAGCCCCCTGCACTATTTTCTATTTTTTTATCCAGCGTTTAGAGGAACTGGACTACAGATAAAAGATTAAATCCTATTGTAGAATGCTTCATGAAGGAGATATTTGTGACGAGGGCTCACCTTAAGGCAGAGGAATGTCAGCTCAGCGCTGAGCGGGAAAAAGTGGCAAAAAAAAAAGCAGCATCTCATTTATTACATTCATTAGCCATGAGCATTTGCTGAATAGGCTAAATTCAAAATGTCTCTATGTATCAGCTTGACATTATGGGGTGTTGCCTGTGTATAAAAACTGGAGTAATTGAAAAACCATATGAGGATACCACCAGCTGGTGCAGCTGTAATGAACTGCAGAAAATAGGTCCAGTCAGACACCTAAAATGAGAGGGAAGGCCAAAAGGGAGAGTGGATTTTCTCATATTTTTACATATTATGGGAGAGAAAAAGTGGCCTATATTGCCTCTGAGCTGATTTTGTTAGGTTGCACTATTTGTTTTTTACTGAAAGTGCAGGAAAGGTAACCGGTACAGAAATTTGTAGGCATAGGCATTTGTGACTTGTTAAAACACACACACAGCAACTTAATAGGTATTGTTGCACAACTTCCCACTATTTTGATACCAAAAGTAAAGAAACAATCTTTTTCTGTATTTATTTAAGGTTTTGAGTTGAATTTTAAAATGTATTCAAAAAAAGGTGTTCAGTTAAAGTATCATCTTAGTTAGGGGACTTGTTCATGTCAGTGTGCTAACATTAAGATTTGGATGGAGGTAATACTGTCTAACGTGTCTAAGGCATCTGTGGTGACCTTTATTTATTGTTTTAACTGACTGTCAGTTGCCATGGCAACTGCATGATAACACTATCCCTCCACTCATGGCGCCACCGCTAATGTTCTCTGGTGTTTGTTTTAGACGTGTCAGCTCCTTGCAAATCAAATCATTTACATATTTATCACTGGTCTGTAGGTGAACCAAATTATGTCCAAATCAGACCATTCATTCGAGGCACTTAACTTATGTCACTGAGTGTAATTAGCGTTTTGCCCTGACCTACTACTATCAATATTATAATCTCCTAGTTATTGGCAAAAGACAGTATTCACCATCTTACTTCTTAAATCTTTTTATCATTATGGATGTTTTTAGGCAATGTAGATAGTATAACATAAATTTACAAGTAGAAAAACAATCACTTGCTGAGTTTTGTCACCTTTCCAATAACCTTTTCTTTCTATAACGGCCCCCCCTGAGCTTCTCCTCCTGACTGCAGACCAGGCATTTGAAATGAGTAACGTCTGGCTGCTAGATCAACACGTGATCCATCCATCATCCCTCTGACAGCTTTCCACTGCTATAAAAGAACATCCACAGCATATATGTGCACGCGCTTGAATGCAAAGTCACACAAAGACTCCTAAAATCCTTCATCAGCCATTTTGATTGTCTGAAGTCAACATCCAGCTCGAAGGTTTGGGGTGAGGTGAGAGAGCAGTAAGGTGAACCTTAAAGCTGATGTACTCTTGTATTCTCTTGTAGCAGGAGATTACATAAGAACATCAGTGTAATGGAAAGAAAATCTCATGTCTTGTCTTTAGTATGTTCAGAGACTTCGGTTTAGCTGACAGCAGAACTGCCAGGCATCAGACATCACACAAGATGAAGCACCAGAGTTTGCTTCTTTTTTTCAGGAAGTTTCTGTCAGTTTTTCTACCTTAAATCACTGCTAACCATCTCGGCCATGTCTGAAATAATTTCACTCTTCATATATCTGTTTTTTAGTCTGGTCAAAACTGGGTACTGTCAATAATTGCTTGGGTACAAGATGAACTGAACTCTGCTTCTCTGCACATTGCTTCCTGGAATCTAGGCCTGCCTCTTCAAAACCTGAAATGAAGAAAACATTCAAGAACCGGAGCCGATCTATTAAGTAATTCCCTGTTTTTCATATACTTATGCACTGACTGAACTCTCCTGCAGTTCTCTCCCCGCAGATACTCACCCTTCCCTATCACAATAAAAGCCTTGAACTTTTCTACTCCTCCCTGTCTGGCTCTTTTCAGTTTTGGCAACAGAATCTTGGGTTACAGATTGCCCTCATACTGAAGACTTGAAAAGATTTGCCACAGTGCAGCCCTGTTCTTTTAGGTTATGGAGCATATAGTGGAGTTGATTATCTAGTGTTAAAGAAACCTACAAGCTGAGCACGTTGGTGTTGGTGTTTTCCTCAATTAAAAAAGAGGGTTGCTTCTCTGCAGCTCTAAGCTGCAGGAGGGAAGCTTCTGACTGTTGTTTGTGCTTATGCTCCAAACAGCAGTTCAGATTACCCTTCCTTCGTGGAGTCTCTGGATGGTGCCCTGGAAGGGGTGCCGTCTGGGGATTGTGTTGTTCTCCTGGGTGACTTCAATGCCTATTTGGGCAATGACGAAGTTATCTGAAAGAGGGTGATTGGGAGGAGGAGGCTTTCCTGATCTGAACCCGAGCGGTGTCCTGTTATTGGACTTCTGTGCTAGACTTGGGCCATGTTCGAGCACAGGGTGGTCCAGAAGTGTAGGCTACCAGGCCACCATATATATATATATATATATATATATATATATATATATATATATATATATATATATATACAAGATATAAGCTGGCATTGTGGATGTAATGTAATAGGGAAAGATGATTTATGTGTCCAACCAGCACCAAAAGTTAGAATGGGAAATGTCCAACACACATTTTAGATCTATTACTCAGTGGTCAACAAAGTGTAGTTACACTCTACACGTCCTACAGTTTTGAGATGCTGGCTTTTTTTTACAAAAGGTCACATCTTTGAGGGGCATAACCAGGTAGGTTGGTGATTTATGAACAGCCGGAGGTAGCTTAAAGAGGGGCTGACCTTTTCATTCACAAAACTGTTTTTGTGAAAAGAGTTTTTGTTGTCACAAGGCGATCATGCAAACCAGCATACCCCTGTCTTCTGAAAAAGCTCCACGATGGAAATGTTCAGTAATGGTGTTAGCATTGTGTAGTTTTGACCATAATAAGTCTGTTTTTAGTACATATATATATAAAAATGGTCCCTTATCCCTGTTACTTCTGTTACTGATTTCTATGTTCAGTTACACATTCCTTTTAAAGCATAATAGTTCAGATTTAAAACCACCCAGAGAGCCAGAATGAAAATAGCTGTGTTGCATGCTCGATGCACTTCTGGAAGCTTTAATCATTCATCAAAATTATGGCAACGTTAATTTATATAATTCAGCTGCAGCTGCTTGAGACACTATCTGAAAGTAGTCATTCAGCACAAACTTAATCAGCAAAGTGAATAATAGGTGTTCAGAAAGGAAAAACACGCTGAAAGCAAAAACCTCAAATACTGCTTAACATCCTTGTGTTTTATTTTTAGGCTCTTTGCTTAGAGAGCAGTTTGTTACAAATGATGTAATGAAATAGATGAGGGATTTAACTAATCCCACAAAAAAAATTATTCAAAGATGCAGAGCGATCTAATGTCGTTTATAGGAAACTTTCCTGTTTTAGTTTGCCTTTTTATCAAGATGGGAAATAAATTACCCAGTAACTATCAATTATTACCTTTCACTCATTTGCTAACACAAACTTTTAGCGAGATACAAAGAAGACAAGATACAAAGATTTCTTCTGAGGATGGCTGTGGGGGATTTTCTGAAATATTGGTGGACTCAAGAATTAAACTAGATATTTGTCTTTTTGTGGATTTTATTAAGAGCTGTAGTAGGTAGTGTTCAACAGAGTACAGAGCAGCTGCAGAAGCTGGGGAGTAGTCAAAACAAAGCAGGAAGTACAAATAGCCTTGGGAGCTCATGATTCGTGCAAGGTCGATTATACGAACCAATCAGCTTACAGGAAGAGCTTGTGATCAGAGTGACCCCAAAACCAATCACTGAAGAGGAAATTCACAACCTGTGATTGCCTGATTCCCTTATTCAGAAGTCACAACATGAAGAACGTATGGTTCAGGGCAAAAAATGAAATGTCTCTTACCCACAAATATGAAAGGTTTGTTGCAATCAATCATAACATCATCCAAGATTTTAGGAACATTATTGCATCTTAAAATACACTCTACCTGTTGTTTCAGATCAAGTTAAAAGACAAAACAAACACAAAGGGAGCAATGTCTCAGAAATTTATCGTCTCCTTTGACATCCCAAGGAAATCAAATAGTAATCTCTGACTGAAAACCTATTTTCATCTGTTCCCAGCATTCTTTGATTCACAATCAAAATCACTGTTTGATATGAAACATTAGGCTCTGGCACAATGGGATAACAATAACACAATGGGGAGTAAAACAATTTGATTGATGTTTTTGTGGGACTCCCATCACTTGGACAAAACCAAATTCATGCTGAGTGTAATTGTTTAGCTCCTGTAATTTTCCAAATCTGTGTGAAATTTGAGGTTTTCATTGTTGATAAGTCTGAATGGAAGTGTGACAGAAGAAAATTTGCCCTTCCAGTTTTCTTTCCATGAGTGTTTTAGAGACCTGCTGGGACCTGGACGTCTCCTTTCTACTCTTTTCATGTTCTGTGAGAAATAAAGAGTTTGTGTCATTATTCAAATATATTTTTCAGGTAGTTTTAGGTTAGTTTTTTGGCTTTATGAACAATCTTGCTTGAGTGGATGAAATGATATCATATTCCAGTTCACGATGAATGATTGTGTTCCTACTTTATATTTCTTTACCTGTATTACATTCTGTTCCGTCTGTTATTCTAGCTTTTTATTGAGCAATCATCTCGCTGCCTCTGTAAGTTTGTCTCTGTTTATGTGTCTGTGTATTAGCAAAAAATCTCATAAATCAGGTTTTTGTTGAACTTTTCCAAAAGTAATCATTCAGTGCACATTCACAGCTGCAAAACCTTTGGAGCCAACTCAATTCAAGATAGCTGCTACCCCAACACTAGCAAACACAAAATGGCTGTAACTCAGCCAGTTTCACAGACATTGAGGGAAAGCTTGGTGAGGTAGTACCTGAGAGTCATCCCCAAACCATCCTTTGAGCACTAACAGATCACACAACATCTGTGTTTAAAACGTTGGCATGCAAGGTGGCACATCATAGGCATGCCTTCAAAGAAGGCTGCTTTTAATTAATTTTGCTCTAAATGGTGTTATTTTTCTTTGTCAGATGAAACAAGACAGCTTCTTCTTTTTTTGTATTTAAGTGTGCCAATGAAGCACCTTTAATAATATTCACCCATTATTTTATTTGTTTCCATCAGTTTTTAATTTGCTCTCACAGTTTTGTAAAAACTATCCCAAACATACATAAAAACATGGGACTCAATAGGGAATAGTGGGTTATGATTTTCCATATATGCACAATGAAGCTATCAATCCCTCAAGAAATGCTTATCACCCACTGCCTTACATACCAAAGTTTTAAACAAATATCTAGGGGGCTCTGTTAGTGTTTGGAGTATGTGTTGGGGATGACTCTCAGCTACTGCCACACTAAATTTATTCCACCTGAGAATCATTATATCACTCTAAAAGAGGTGATAGGTGACAGTTTTTACTCTTCTATAGCAGTAAATTGCTCCACTGGGGTTGGCATAGCTGACAAGGTGGTGAGGTGGATTTTTTTGGACCTTGTAAAGCATCGCAAGACATTAAATGATGAATACTTTCTCTGTCACACAAAAAACTTGGGAATATCTTAATCAATTTAAAGCTGCACACATTGTTCCATCAATGTTAATCTTACATTCTGACAGTAAATTGTGTTGATGAGTTGATTTAAAACATAAGATATAATATTTATTCTCAGTTGGATTCATGTCTGGGCTTTGATTGGACCACTCCAGAACATTTAACTGGTTCTCCTTAAACCAGTGGAGTGTTATTCTGCAGAGTGTTTAGGCTCATCGTCCTGCTGGAAGGTGGACCTAAAATTTGTAAAACTGTCTGACTTTTAGCTATTTTTGTGTTACCTTGAAACTGCTGCTTGTTTCCCATGCAGGCTGTGCTGCTGTAAGTTCACTTGGAGCCAATAAAAAGTCATGCCCTTTGACTTTCTATGAAACCTACTTCTGACAATCAAGTTGAACATTTTTTTTAACTCTTCTCGTACGAACAAGCACTTTTTGTACCCAAAGGGTCAAATTTACCTCCATTTAAGTGCTTATTTTTAGCTGATACCAAATATCAAGTCTTGTCATGCTCCATGTATGGACATCAGTAGCAGCTGAAGGTTTTGGTCCAATAAAAAGTCCAATCAGATGTAGAGAGAAACAAATAAATTTGTGCTTTATTTAAATATTTGACAAACTTGAACCAAAAGATTTCCAGAAGGCTAAATGATGGACCTCAATTATCACCTGAACTATCAGGTACAGTTCAGCTACTATAGTTCACACTTTTACTAAGTTTTGAACAAAATTCATACTAAAGAAAATAGTGAAAGATAAAGACTCAAATCGTCAGTTTGAATATTAATACTGGATAATAACAGTAACAACATCAATCTGTGGAATCAGAACGGAAACTATTTGTTTATATGGTACAATTACACTGGAATGTTTTGACTTTAAAAATCACAGAAGTGACACAACTACAGGAAAGGTTTAAAGATTGTTGTTTTTGCTGCCTGTGAGACGGCAGAGTAGAGTTTGGTCCTGAGCAGCAAACAGCATCAGACTCTATAAGAAAAAACAGATGTGCTCATCAGAGTAAGATACTTTTCTGAGTGTAAAAATGTTCATCTCTTCACCCTCTTGCATCTCTTTAAGCCAGAAAGAGATCCCACGGGGCAGTGGATGAGAGGTGGGGTGCAGCTTTGACAGGATACCAGTCCATCACAGGGCCAAACAAGAAAACCAGCATACGGAGAGAAAACCAATGCAACCACAGGAGGTGTTTTCGGACCAAATGGTTCCAAGGACTCTCTGAGGGTTATAAGGACTGTTAGTCTCACTATGGAGAGGTTATAAGGACCTACAAATTTGTTTTTACACTGCCAGGGGAACACTGTGAATGACCAGTGTGACAAACTCAGTGTGGTGATGCAACTTGTGCACATGACATTCTCCACCAACAACAACTAACGACGCTGTAGTTGGAGCTGTGTTGTATGTCTCCGGCTTAATTTTTAAACTGGAGTTTGAAAGAGCACTACAAACATATAGGAGCCAAGACTCATACAACAGATCAGTCTGCTTTGTGCTGCAGAAAAGGCGTCTGTCGAGTAGTTTTTATTTTAGCAGTACTAATGTAGTTTTATTAATGCGAGTGCTAGAAGACTGTTCAGTTTGACTGTATGTTTATGTATAGAGCAATCATATCTCCTTATTTCCTTGAGAGTCCCTATTGAGCCAATAGAGCACCTACTCTGAAGCAGGAACTAAAACAGACCGATTAAATAAGGACTGTAACTGTTCGCAGCACCACCAATGCAAAAGAAAAAATCAAACTACATATACCTCCAAATGGTTATAAGGATTGCAAAGTGGTCCACTATGATTCAAAAGCACCTAGGGACAACATGTAAACTCCCCACAGAAAAACACCAGTTTAGATCTGAAACTAGGAGTTTCTTACTGTGAGGCAACAATGATAACCACTGCTTCACCGTACCACCATGAACAGATATTTTAATACTCAAATAAAAGAGAAAATACAGCTTAAATGTCTGCACACTGAAATCTAGCTGTAGATCTGAACTTGAGGTTCAGGAATGTTTTGGAGATTAAAAAAAAAAAAGTAATGCAGCTGTTTGAGTAGACTGAAAAGAAACTATTGTATGTTCCTGAGAAGTATTATTATCTAATGTATTTTGAGGTTAACAGGATGTATAGTCTCAACTGTAATCTTTTACAGCCTTAAGTTCACTGTAGTGACCATGTTCGTTGTTCAGTCTTTGAGCTGAAGTTAAGAGGCTCAGTTTCTGGTTAAAAAAAAAAACACAAGTTGATGATGTGAAACTTTAAATTCATTTCTCTCCATATCATTTCAATTATGAATTGTCTCACTTTACTGCATCAAGGGTTTCACTTAGAGCTGCAGAGGTGTGTGCACTGATAACTGGAGGGATTTCCAGTCGTTGCTTTTGATGGACAGAATCTTTGCAGAGGCTTAAAGTAACACAAGCCCAGAAGACAGTAATCACAGCTGTACCGCTAGATCATTATTTGGTGAGCCTGCTCATTTATCTGCAGGATTTCTGTAATGGCCATGTTTCTGATTGGAGCCTTGTGTTGATTTACTGTGAGCACAAAGGAAAGCAGGGAAAAGATAAAAGAGGTTAAGCTTCTGCTACTTTTGTTTTTTCCCATGTTGTGTTTAATCCACTAGTGAGCGAGGGCAAAAAAATACAAGTTCAATCTAAAGTCAACAAATTGTCTGTGTACTCTGTCCTGTTCAAGGACTCATCCAAAGTTCATACAGAAGTATACCCATGATACCTGAACTGTGTTTTGCCTTAAGGCTGAAAAACCCACGAGTCCTCTTGAGGTTAGAATATAACCCGTCTCCATGTTCACCATGGGTCAATACTTCATGCTAACTTCATTAAACATATACAGGCATGTGAATGATGGGAGGAAAATGTCTATCCATTTCATCATACATCTGTTTTCATGTAACTTATCCAGATATTGGTCATAAACATCAGAGGGCTGATGAAGGTCTGTCTGTTTTTTCCCCAAAACTACATCCTAGAACTCCATCTATCAAATGTCAGAGAAGTCCCAAGACAGATGAAGTAACTTAAATCATTAATCAAAATTAAGGCAACTTTAATTTATATAATTCAGCTGCAGCTGCTTGAGACACTATCTGAAAGTAGTCATTCAGCACAAACTTAATCAGCAAAGTGAATAATAGGTGTTCAGGAAGGAAAAACACGCTGAAAGCAAAAACCTCAAATACTGCTTAACATCCTTGTGTTTTAGTTTTAGGCTCTTTGCTTAGAGAGCAGTTTGTTACAAATGATGTAATGAAATAGATGAGGGATTTAACTAATCCCACAAAAAATATTATTCAAAGATGCAAACTGATTTAAAGTCTCTTTTCGGAAGCTTTCTTATTTTAGTTTGCCTCTTTATCAAGATGGGAAATAAATTACACAGTAACTATCAATTATTAACTTTCACTCATTTGTTGACAACAAATGGAACAATAAAATTTGCTTTTCCTGAAAAAAAGCTCAAAACACATAACCACAAAAAAGTTGTTGAAAATAAACACAAAGGGAGAAATGTCTCTGAAATGTATCGTCTCCTTTGACATCCCAAGGAAATCAAACAGTAATGTCTGACTGTAACCTTATTTTCATCTGTTCCCAGCATTCTTTGATTTAAAATCATAATCACTGTTTGATATGAAACATTAGGCTCTGGCACAATAGGATAACAACAACACAATGGGGAATAAAACATTCTGATTGATGTTTTTCTGGAGTGTAATTGGGTTTGAATTTTAAGCTTCACTTCTCTGGGTTTGACAAGAGCGCCTATGCAGAGAGCTTTACCCAAACCTCCCAAGTAAACACCTTTCCATTCAGTAGCTTGTATTTGTGACCTCGTTGGTAAAGTCAGAAACTCAAGCCATCACTCTTGGAACTTTATTTTCATGCTCAGCTGCTTTGTCTCTACAAAAGTTAAAGAGACAAACAGTTTTACTTTTTGTTTTTAACAGGGCATCAAAAGACACCACCAACTCAGAATCCCTGCAAAAAAGAAAACAAAAAAGAAAACAAAACAAAAACACAACCCTGTTACCTTTTTGTGCCCCCTAGGTTTGAACATTTCTTTTTTCAGCAAGCTGTTCAGATTTCCAAGGAAAATATGTCACTTCTTCAGTTCATAGTAGGAAAACCTACAACATAAAATCAAGTTGCTTTTGTACCTAAGCAGTGGAAGTTTGTTCTTGTTGGTATTGTTCATTTATTTGCCTTTAGCAATACCTTATAATGTATTATTATATTACCATATAATGAGCTAATAATCATCCCCTTGGACTTAGTCTAGTATATTATATTTCCACTATATAATCAAATGCATCGACTTAGATAAACAAAGCAGCTCTGCCTTCTGCCCTTGTTCAGAATTGAGGACAAAATGTTAATTTTTTGGGGGGTGCTGTCATGTTGTATTTTTGGAGCCAGGGTCTGTGCACTCGGGTTTGTGGGGCTGAACCCTTGATATGCCCACCCTCCAAATTTGCTAACAGGTTCTCATATTGTCAGTCACAATTAACAGGACACTTTACTTTAAGCTTCAAGTAACTAATTGAAACTAAACATATTGGGGAAACATACAGCAACGAGGTAAGAGCTATGAGAATAAACAAAAATCAACACCTGACAAACCTTATCTAAAGTGTTTTTTTTTTTTTTTTAATTCAAGAAAATGTCCCATTTCTTTACATGGACCTTAAAAATTATACCTCAGCCCGCCACTAGGGGATGTTCATCCAGTGAGTCTTCAGCTTCAGGCTTCTGGTTCTGTCTCTACCTATAATATATCTCCATGTAAAAAGGTCAATTTTCTACAGGTGCCATTCAATTCTAAATAAAAACAATTACATAAAAAGTTACTGTGGTGTTAGTATGAAAAATCTATCATCTTTAATTCTGTCCTTAATCTAAGTCAACAGCATGTGCATCTTTTATTTATCAAAAACGTATTACTAGTAGCAAGACTATAGGGAATAAGACTTTTTTACTTTGCATTCTCAATTAGTTTTGTTAGGTAACACCAGCAAACATGTTGGTTCAGAAATATATTTATCTAGCTGTAACTAAGTATACAGTCACGCCTATAAAATAAATAGGGGAAGTCCAGTGTTAGTTGGACAAATGAATGTGTAGTAGATGCATATTGAATTAGTTTTAACCTGAATCTTCAATTAAACAATTCTTCAGTCGAGCCTTTGTGTCTCCCGGTCATTTCTGTGGGCCACCTCATAAAGAACAATCATTTTACATGATTTAAAATTTGCTCATTAAATTCAGGCTAGTCTCTAAATGAAACTAACATTTTTTGAAGGAAAGCTTCTTGCCCACTGATTTGCATGCCAAAGTTCTAAGAAAACATCTTGTTTGATCTGTTGGCGCTTGAAGAATGTGTTGGGAATGACTCTCAGCCACTACCACACCAACCTTTAGGTCTCCTTGAAACTCTCTGAGGTATAGTACATTATGTGTTTGCTAAGAACAATTAGCTGTGGCGGCCATCCTGAAATGGGTTGGCTCCAGAAGGTAATCAGATGTGCTGTACGTCATTAAAATCAGTCCAGTTGTTCATGAGACATTTTGCCAACATGCAGACACAGCAGCACACAGACACCCAGTTCTTGCTTTTAAGTTGTTGTACAATTGTTCCACCCTGGAGAAAAAAAACAAACAGTGATGAGTGGACCTAACTACTTCTTAAAGTACTGTAGCTCTGTGGTCCTGGAGGAACCTCATTTCACTATATTGTATGGATTTTATAAGGTTAAATTCAAAATACAAGTAAAAGTCTTTCAATTCTTGAATCTTTAACATAGTTTTGTAATTGGTATAAGGTTAATAAAATGATTGCTTTAACCCTCTCGAAGCCTTAAAAAAAGAGAGATAGAGAAGCCCTTGTGACGTTGGGTCAATTTGACCTGAAGGCCACGGGGAGGTTAAAAAATCATTTGTCCAATTCAAAAGAAAAGTCCCTTGAAAGCAACTGATAAGGTTAAAATCCAATACTGAGAGGAAATTATCTTCAGGCCCTCAGGCAGAATTTCATTAGACTCAGACACCAATATGTAGTCAAAGTCACTGTATTAGCTTTGAAAACTTGGGAAAACCAAGGTGAGTGATCACCATCTGTTGATGCATTCTTAAAAGAAAACTAACTTTAATATGTTCAAATATGTACGTACACACCGGTAATCAGTGAATCTTTTAGGGTTTTTTTTAGCAAAAATTTCCTTGACATTCTTCAGCCATCAAACATTTGAACTGTCTTCAGCTAATCTTTAAATGATCTGCATATTGTTGTGTTCTCACTTTATTTTGGTTTTACAGCTTCCTAGTAGTTTTGGAAACAGCCTTTTATTAAGACAAGACAGTGTCTAGATTCAGCTTGACGATCACGTCAGTTCTCAGGAGTGATCCGCTCGTGACCTTTTGGCATTTCGGTTAATTTTGAAACAGATTTACGGAGAAACACACAGTGTTACAGCATCAAACACTGACACCAACTAACACTGAACGGGGGCCAACCGTGTACCCCGAGACATTAGAGCCAAAGAGGGTTCTCGGTTCATCACCTCGTCCTTTGAGCCTGATTCTCTATTTCCAGGAGAACAGAGGAGTTCATGTGAGAATACAAAGGCTTCCCAACCTCATCACAGTTTGAATTATTCAGTTTGTGTTCCTGGTGATGCCTGAGGCTTGGCTGCTTCTGGTGACCACCAGTGTAATTGAGAAAGCCTCATTTTATTTCCCCACCACCCGATTCTGGAGCAACCATGACCTCTGTGACTCTTCAATGTTTAATTCCCATTATAATTTGCTGTTTCCAAGCTTATTGTGGTTCCCCTTGTAGGTTCTCTGTGGAGTTCAGGAAGCCACAGAGAGGTATCTGCAGGTCTCCTTCTCAGCTACAGCGAGAGTATTGACGAGCTCGTATTCTGATGCACCGGGACAAGTCGGAGCTGCAGGAGCAATTTGTCATTGAAGAGTGGGAAAATGTGTAAGCCGCACAACGTGCATCACAAACACCTCACTGAGAGCCTGACAGGTGAGACATGAGATTAATGGTGTCTTTTTACCCTTGATAAAGATCACTGAAGGCCACGCTGATTGGCAAGCGATTTGAGGCCATATAGAGTTTTTTGTTGTTTTTTTTTTTCACGGCAAATGTGACCCTAGGTTTTAAATTTGAAAAGAAAATCTGATTTAAATTGCTTTTCATAAGCTACCAAAAAACTGCACCTGATTTTGCCATGCTCGATTTGTACAGGGTGATAAATTAAAAAAATGCAAAAAAACATAGAAAAGCGAGATCAGGAGTGTAAGTCAAAGGCATGTGGTGATCGTTGATGTCATCGCTCCGTGCGTTTGCATCTTCTCCAGCTCAGAGTTCCTCCATTTTCACTCCCCTCACAAGATGAATAGATAGCCTTGAAATTACTTGCAGATCTGTCGCATCATATTAACCCCGTGATGGCAGTGTGGACTTTTCTGGGGTTTAGTTCAGCTTTCTACCTCTGTGCAGATCCGCCATGATCCTAAAGATTTATGGTACAGAAAATAGAGAAATCCGTGTTATTAGTGTGGCTTTACTGTAGTTTGTAGAGGATCTTATTGGTGCAGGATTACAAGCTAGCAAGCTAGATTGCTTGTAAAGAAAATTTAAAGGCGTGTTTACGTCACAGCAAAGCATCTAGCCACCCAACAAATGTCTGAATAGGATTCATTTGTATTCAAAGCCTTTTAGATGAAATTCACTGCTCTGAACCGTTTGTTTTATTTATTTTTGAAACAATCTGGATGAAAAGATTGAGAGAATCCTTATTTGAATACCAAACTACCTTTAGCTCTGCCTTGTGTAACTTTCTCTTCTCCCTTTAAAACCTCGAGATATAAACATGTTGCTTTTTAACGTTGGTTTGCTCTTTTTTTTATTATTTCTCATGTTCCCATCATGGCCTGAATTTCTTATGAAAATAGGCACTGACTGATATAATATTCCAACAGTATGATAGCTTTAAACAAGAATATTATGGTTTTACTGCATTACAGGATTGAGACAAAAGTTTTAAACACAAATTTAAGAATATATTGCATGATTTATGTTTTTAACTAATTAAAGTAAAATTCCTTGAAAGGAGCTTATCACCCGCTGCCAAACATGCCAAAGTTTTAAACAAGATGTCAGACAATCAGTTAAAACCTTGAGTATGTGTAAGGGATGACTCTCAGCAACTATTACAGCAACTTTTAGCTCAACATCTGCAAAAATTACAGTGTAACAACCATTTTTGTGTTTGTTAATGCTGATTACCTGTGGCGGACATCTTGAAACGTATTGACTCGAAAAGTTAATGAATTATCGATGGACATTCAGTGATTAATTTCATTAAAATCTGCACAGTGGTTCATGAAGTATTTTGCTAACAGACAGACAGACAAACACAGACAGTTATGTGATTGCCTGCCAGGCAATACAAACAGGAATGCTTAAATGTCACATATTGCTGTAATATTGACAAGATTATAATAAAGTTATGATAATATAATTACAAAAACGACTGATGCATTGTGACGCATCACTGTTCCTGTGGGGACCAATAATTTATCCCCTCATACAACTTGAGCAAAATGCACTTTGTTAGAAAACAAATCCCCATTTTCACTGAAACTCAATCTTATTTTTATTTGCCCAACACTGACCTGAGTGAACTATTTTGAAATCCATTCAGAATATGACAGAATAAGATGATTATCTTTTTCCAAGAACTTGTTCTACAGTTCCACTAAATATATGATGATTTGTGATAATTTTCTCATCTTTCTTTTCATCTTTACTTCATGAAGCCATGAACAGACGTTCAATAACCCTTCATTTGATCACAAGTGATGAACTTTATTTTGTATCTGCAGACGGTAATCTAAGCTTCAATGAATAATACAACAAAAAGCAGACGTCTGCTTTCTCCCTTTATTTCTTTTGAAAACAGAGGTGAGTGTCTGAATGTAGAATTGAGAAGACGTGCGTCGTAAGAACACAGCTGCATTAAATACATCTTTTTGCATTCACACCAAATGAAAACAGTGACACTGAGGCTCATTTTCCCTGCTGATTGTGTAAATAAAGCGTTTGTCACAATTTTACTCGTTATGTATAAAGAGGAACTGAAGTGGAAAGTAGAAAATGTTTGAAGGGGGGGAAATAAAATCTCAGCATGGAAAATGCGAACCAAAACATATGTCATGTTTTGTCTCGTCATCCCAAAGCGAAAAGAGAAGCAGTAATGTTTTCATGGCATGATTAATAATATTCTCATGAATCACTGAACAGATTTGAATGAAACTTTCAGAAAGTAATTACCAGCTGTACATTTACAACTGATTAACTTAAAATCAACCCAATTCAAAATGGCAGCCACAACTAATTGATCTTAGCCTACACAAAAATGTCCACACCTCAGTGAATTTGACAGATATTGAGCTAAAACTTGGTGTGGTAGTAGATGGGAGTCATTCACAACACCCACTCCAAGCACTAACAGATCATGAGAGATAACACAAACTATAGCATTATATTGCGCATTAAGTTATTTTCAAGGTTTGATCAAAATCGCTGTAACTCTAACATTTTTTCAACATATGATAATCTTAGTTTAAAACAAGGCATGAAAGGTGTCAGGCAATATGCATTCCTTCAAAGAATACAAGGCCTTTGATTTTATTTGACTCACCTCCATTTCTTTATTTGACAAGCAAGGACCACATCACAACAATGTAAACTTATTAGTTCAATATGCTAGTAGCCTTAGAGAGAAAACTGAGTGAGAGTACAGAAGAATGTACACACATACATTCTCCAATTAGACTTATCTGTGATGGTTTGGGGACAGGGATATAAAGGGGAGTCCATTTCAGGAGGTTTGTAACCTGACCTGACTCCCCACCCTCACCCCCTCCAGATGATGTCTGGAAAGAAAAAGCAGAGATGAGTGGATGAATGGATACAAAGACAAATGGATTATGAGCCTTTATTTGTGGGGGTGGGGTAATATCATTCCAGCCTGTTGTGTACATCTTGATTTGTGCAACTTGTTACATGCTACACAAATGTTTATTTATACAGTCATTCATATAACTCAACAAAAGACCAAGCAGGTACTACTGCTGCAGATATTTTATATTATATTTTTCATAATCTTTAAAAACTCCTTGGATAAAATGAGACTTTTTATTTACGTTTTTGTATGAAGAATGTACGTACTCGCTGTAAATTACTCTTCTTTTTTTCATCCTAGCTACATAGGAGTATTTTCTGGTAGCAACTCCTACTGTTTAAGATCAGAACTGCAATGAGTGCAGCACATCTGAGGGGCCAGTATAAACAGGAACTCCACTCCAAAGAGCATGATAGATTGTAGATGCACAAAACCTAAGTGGAGAGTCATAATGGTTTATCATGGAGGCAGCAGTATCCATGACAAGGGGCTCACTCGAGAATTTGAAGCAGGACTGGCCTCATCTGAACGCTGTGGTCATGATCACAACAAACATGGAGGGATCTTCCAGTCTGAGAGGGTCGTAGCAGGGCAGGTGAACCAAGGGCGCTGAGGGTGGAGAAGAGTGTCTCGGGGATGTAGGAAATAGTGAAGGAAAACCTATTTGGCAAGTATTAAGAGTACAGCAGTGTCATGAATGCCTTTATACCGATGGAGGGTTTCTACATTTGCTGTGATCCAGCCACAGTTTAATGGGTCATGTAGGCAGGTCCTGGAAAGGATGGCGAGGTCTTCATCCTGTTTGAAGAGAGCCTTCTATAAACTAATGTGTAAAAACACAGTACCATCCCTTGTTGACATCTCTTGTTTTAACTTTCTTATAAATGTGTTTTAAATCTGAAATACAGGGATGGATGTATATTAACAAAGAAATGAATTTTAGTTAAAAATAAATAAAAATAAAGAAGAAATGTGTGCATCACTCTATTTCTTTTGCTTGCTATTTCATCCAAACTTTATCTAATTTGGGGATTATGTTTTTTTTTTCATTCGTTTTCTCCAGAAAACGGGTTTCCTGGGAGATAGATGTGGCGTTTTCCGGTTCTGGACTGGTTTGAAGATTTAGAAAGGAGATGAGAATTGAACCCTAACAGTTAATCCGCGCATTAAAGGCTTACGGACTAACAGTGTAGTGTTTTAAATTATATATAATATTCGCTAAGCTCTGTTCCTTCACAATATCGGTGTAAGGGGAAAAAAACATCTGTGAAGAGGAAGACAAGCAGGAAAAGCTGACTCTCTGAAACAGATGCCATGATGTGAAGAAGCCGAGCTGAGTCCAAACTCAATAATCCTTTAAAGCAGAACGTTTGCTGATATCAAGCTTTAAGTGGTCGAACAGTTGATGATTTCATCATTTGATGTTTTAAGGGAGACAGGAAAATTCATTGCTGTAACGTACAGCTCTTGTGTAAAAGCAAACCTATGAAAGGGAAGACTTTCTAGCGTCAGTTTAATAATGTTTGCAAAGTTACTTCTTTGTGGACAAAGTAAGAACTGTGTTTCTGTGGTGCCATCTTCACGAGCAAACGCACAAAGGACTCAACAACCATCACTGCATATGTAGATTTTATTAAAAACCTTGTTTTGATTCTGTGCCACTTTGCTCCTTTTTTTCCAACAGCTAATAAAATTTGATCCTAAGTGACTCTTACTTTATAAACTTGACACATTATGAAATAGTAATAATAATAAAAAAAGAAACCCTGTTTTGATAGATGCAGTGAAAGACCGTCGAAAAAACGCAGCCTTGATAGATGATGGCGCCTCCCGCCCTTCCTGGAAGGTCAGATCGCTCGTCTCAAGGAGAAACACTCTTTAAAAGTTATAACAGAAAATGAAAAAAGCATTAATAACAGGGTATAAACAGTAAACAGATTTTCAGATTAAATATGTTCTGGTTTTTTTATGTATTCTTATCATTCATAAGCAGGGTGATTTTATAAAAACAAAAAAGTGTGATCTGGCATCCTGTGAGCTTTACTGTAAAATAATACTAATAATACTTCTGCTTTTTCAGCTCTAATTGCTTTTCTTTTAATTTCATTAGATTTCCCCAACTCTGTGGAAGTGAAACAGTAATTGAGTGAAAAGTTCATATTGATAGTAAAAAACCTGACAATGTAATTCTGAGCACAGCACCACTTGAAAGAAAGAAAGTATTAGATCTAATTCAGTGTTGCCACTGAAACTGAACAGACTCTTCTATATTTCGGTGACCAAAAAAAAAAACACAAAGCAAAAACTGATTATTTCACCAGTGAATAAATAAACAGTTTCTGCTGTTGTCAGCATCTGAGAAGTTTAGAATTGGTCAAGTCAAAGAGAAGCCGTATGAGTCTATGGGAACACTTGAAATAAATATCAAAATGTGCTTAAAGCGATAGCTCAGACATTCTGAAGTGGGGCTTTGTGGAAAGGTTATAGAGATAATGTCTTACCTGTTGTAGGTAGCTCCCAAACAGCTTCAGGGAGAAACAAGACTGACGAGTTAAACCATAGTTTGCTGTTTTCTTAAAATAACTCCAGCCAGATAATACTTTATATTTTACACTGGTGTCAGTTTGGCTTTACTTGGTTATTTACTGAAATTCTTTAATTATTTGTAAATGCAAATAGCAGCAGCAGGGAGCTATAGCCTCGCTCCGTTTAGAGTAGCCATTAGCTCATCCGTTTGGTTAAAATTAAACATTACTTCTCTAAACTGAGAACCTTTTTTTTTTACAACAGGCTGGATATTAAATGTTTATAAGTATTTAGGAGCACTTCAGCAGCACTGGTATAAACAGCAACAAGCACTGGAAGCGTGCTTCACCCTAATCATGTGGATAAGCTAATATTTCAGAAAGACCATTTTAACTGATGTTTTATTATTTATGATATAGAAAATACATTTGCTGCTATTTGCTGAGTTACTGAAAGAGTGTTAAACACATCTGCTGCCGGCAGGTTTTAATATTTTTGCTCTTGGCCTCATTTCTGTGTATTGCTTGCTAATTGTGAATCCGTTTTTTTGTGAAAATGTCACTTTAATTGGCCATCTGCTGGAAATAAATCTCAGAAAAAAAAGTTCTGTTGTCCCAACTTTAAATTGAATCCAGTTTTTTTTTTCTTTGGTAGAAGAAGATGATAGAGTTGGAGCCTTGCAGAGTTCTGCACACAGAGTTTGTGCTGCTTCTTTTAGCTGTGTACGAGTAATCTTTCTGACACAAATGCCTACTTACACTGCTGTCCAAAGGAAGTTGACCTTTACAGTTCACAATGGTCTTCAGAGTAAAGCTCTGCAACAAATAAAGAGCCTGCAGGTGACAAAAAAAAACTTGTAAAAGAAAGTTGTCCTTACTGAAATAACTAATCTAATAAATAACGATACATGATGAGGTGAAGGTGTTGATGATTTACAAAAAAATAACAATTAACATGTACCTGGGGAAAAAAGTGGAATGATTTTTGATTGTTGTGTAATTTGCTGCGGTTCAAACCCTGCTGATTGTTCTTTGTCTCTCAACACGCCCTTCCCTCCGTCTTTCTTTCTCTTTGACTGACACGCTCTTTCTCCCTCTCCCGCCTTTACTTCCTGTCCTGTCCGGTCCGTACTGGATAAATGAAAGCCCATCAAGAAGATATCAAGATAAACATAAAAGCACTCTAAGGCTGACAAGAAAATAAGAGTCATCCATCAAAGGGCCCGGCTACTTACACGAATGTCAGAGGAAACCCTGGGTCCTCAACACGATGCTTGGCTCCCTTTAATTCAGGACACTGAACCGGATCACCACATCAGAAAACTGGACAGCACGCCTGAACAATAGGAAAAAAAAACTTTAAATGTGGTGGGGTTTGTTAACATTGCTGTGTTGGCCAGTTCAGACTCTGGAAGAGCGAGCCAGGTTTTTAGAGGGTCTGCACAGAGAAGGAAAAAATCCTCATCTTTATTTTGGGCCATGATGAACTGCTCCATCCCCATTTTTTCCATGTTTCCCTTGTCAGATCTAATGTTGGAGTTGACCCCTTTGAAATAAAATACTTTTGCTCATGAATAAAAATTGGTATGGACAGCAGCATTGATCATCTTATGTCACAGATAAGGAAGTGTTTATACAGTTTTGTCCTCAACAGTACTGTACACCATCATCCTGATAAAAACTACATGAGTGAAGCCGTGTCAATGACTTAATCTCACTTTTTCCTTGGTTATAAATCATTTTCTGTTTTAAACTGAGGAGCCAGGTGGTTCACACAGTTGCAACATGAAGAGAATTTAATACATGGTCAAAGCCAGACAATTATCCACACTACATGAGGAAATTACATAGAAACTACATACTAAAGAGAGTAAGATGTGTTGGTGTGTATTAACTTTGAAAACCTGTGAGTGTAATCTGAGTCAAGGAGATTGTTGAAAAGGTAGGAGACTCCATTTTTTGCTAATTTATGAATCATTTTGACTGAGCCAGTGTTGATGCTCCTTCTGTGGATAAAATCAACATGTCGTCCATGCAGTTAAGGACTTTGTGGTGACCTGCAATTCCTAATTCTTTCATAAAATATTGGGCAAAGTGCATTTTTAAGTGTTAAAAAAAATGTGTAAAATATAAAGATAATCCCACTAAACAAATCTGCTTCCTCTGAATTTTTAAGGGAAAGCAGCAATGTGCTGCTGATCATCAGCGAGTGTGACTACCTCGATAAAACCAAGAGGTTTGGCAGTTTACTACTCTGAAGCACACAGATGCCCAGGCTGAAAAATATTATTAATAACTTTAGAGGAGCAACTGTTGCTGCCCATCAATCTGGGAATGGTTTAGGGCTATTTCTAAACTATTTAGAGTCCATCATTCTGCAGAGAGAAATACTTAATTGGAAAAAAAAATGTCTTCCCAGGAGTGGACATCCCAGCAAATTTTCTCCAAGGTTGGACTGTGCAATGCTCAGGAAAAAAAAAGCAAAAACCCAAGAACTCCATGTCAGACTCTACAGGTCTCAGTTACCTAGTTAAAGTTTGAGGTTTATGAAAGGAAAGCTAGAAAAAGACCCGAACAAATATGGCTTGTTTGGAAGGGTGGCAGTTCTCTAAATAGAACATGGCAGCATGAATTGTAAACCTGCAAATTAGACCAAAATTTACCAATGATGCACAGCACCATGTCTGAAGAAAACTAAACACAACATATCAGCACAAACACTTCATCCCAATTGTGAAGCACGGTGGTGGAGGGGTGATGATTTGGGCTTGTTTTGCAGCCCAAATTAATCTGTTAGTTATTAGATCAGTCATGAATTACTCTGTATACAGAAGGATTTTAGAGATAAATGTGAGGCCACGGCTGAAGCTTGGACCAAATTTGTTCATAAAACAAAAGAATGATCCCAAAATAGAGCAGCAAATCTACAACAGAATGGCAGGAAAAGAAAAGGATCAAGGTGGTACAATAGTTTAGTCAAAGTCCAGACCTCAATCTGATTGAAATGTTGCGGAGGGGGCTTAAAAGAGCTGAGCAGAAACAAAAACCTGCAAACCTCAATGAACTGAAGCAATTCTGTAAGGAAGAGTGGCCCAAAATTCCTCCAGAACCATGTGAAAGACTGATAAAGTCTACTTCATATCATGCTTAAGATAGTTAAACAAGCTACTGAATCATGAGGCATACGTAGTTTTTCACACAACTCTGTCTGACTATTATTAAAAGATTTTGTCAACCACTGGGTTAGGGTTAGTACTGAGCTAAAATTTGATGTGGTAGGAGCAGAGAGTCATTGACTACAGATTATTTGATTTTAATGGTATATTTCATGATTTTTGCATGAGATCACTTATATAATTTTCAAGATTTGACCAAAACAGCTACAACTCCATAATTTCTCACCTTAAATGATCTCAGTCTAAAACTCTGGCAGAAAACCAAATGCATTATTTCAATGAATGCTAGTTCTTTAGAATTTATTATTCCTCTTGTTGTTGTGATTTCTGAGGAAAGTAAGTAATACTTTTTCCACAGATGTTTCACTGAATTTGTTTTCTCTTTTTAATCAGTTCTTTGTTTACTGTAATTATAGTTTGTTCTCCCTGAAGGAATTCTTATTTCTTTTTGTGTATCTAATGCCTCTTTTTCTTTGAACCTGGCAACAACGACATCCACGTTTCGATGTCAGTCCTAATTTAAATGCAGATCATATATCATCCCAGTAGTCATGGGTATTTATCAGCTCGAGCTCCGATAGGAAGTAATGCAAGCTGGACACCTGCATGAACAGTACAAGCTCTTTTTTTGTTGAGAGTACTCTACTGGATTCTGCAAAAGTAAGAGCAGCTTTGAAACAAGTTTTATGTTCATGTTTTCAAATGAATAATCTCATATGGACTTTCTAAAATTACAACCCTAAACCCAGACCATTGGAACAGACCTGTCTTGTGTGTATTTTTACTGCCTTTGATAGCCTGTGGCCCTCTGTGTCTTCAGCAGGTATAAAAACTGATCCCACCTTAGCTGACCCAAAGTTTACCTGTGCTACTCTCAGGTGTGCTTCACCCTGCTTCCAAATGTTTGGATCGGCTTGGCTCCAGTCAGAACAGAAACCACCGACCATGAAACCTGTTGGCTAGACCTCAGTGCAAAAAAATAAACAATGCAGCAAGGAATTAGATGATGTTCTCAAGAAGGAAGATTAAAATGAAAATCCCATCTCAAGTTTTGATGAAAAAATCACGCATACTTTAGTACTTAATGGGGTTATTTGATCAGCTGCCAGGACAGACTTGAGAAAAGTAGCTTTAATACTGTTAGGGAGCCAATTTGATAGTACACGAGTTAGAACTGGACAAATGAAGCATGATCCGTAGCCTGAAAATGGGAAAAGGTGTTTGATTTCCTCAGCGCTACTCCTGGGACTAGGAAGAGTCATTATGTTCCTGCATTTGTCAGCATTTAAAACTAATACCTTTGGGAAATCCCCTGCATGATATTCGTTTCCCTGGTATGAACTGTATGACATTGATTCCTACTTCTTACTGCAACACAGCACAGAATGGGACGCTGTGAAAAAAATAGAGGTTTGAGGAAAGGCAGCAGAGGGTTGCTTCTCAAACCAGGAAACTTAAGGTTACATATCCATAGCGGGCCATGATAATGAGCCCCCCAAAAAAGAAAGAAAGAAAGAATGTACAAAAGGAGAGACAGAGTAAGGTCACTGCATCATGGTAATGAACAAAAAGAAAAATCTTGGCAGAGACACACTGCCACCTTTTGCCCTGTACTCTTTTCACCCTTCAGCGCTGATGTGTGCCTCATCTTACCAATTACTCACTTACAGTTTTTGCTTAAAACACACCCCTGATCAGTCACTTCCTGATTATAATGACACTTTATTTTAGCTGACACAGAGGCTGCTACCATTCGAAGATAATCTGGCTTGTTATTGTGTTTGCACAGCATATTGCATGGGCCTGAAACACTTAGGTCTACACTAGGTTTTGTGTTTTTTTACTCCCGCAATTCTTCAAATACACCACAATGATCCTGAAACCACAGCAAAGGCCCATGCACCATTAATCTCTGCCAGGTTGGAGGCCGCAACCCATTAGTTAGAGAAGGTACGGCCGTCCACACCGATACTCACCACTGAGAGCAACACAAGCAACAGACCAGAGAGTTGCTGCGCTGGAGGGCACACGACCTGCAAATAAAAGTATAAAAAGGCAGAAGTAACACGTTGCTCACTCACCTTCCTCTCAGACAAATTAGAGTTGTTCAGAAGTCCTCGTCATGAGAGGAAAAAAACATTTTTTAAAAGATCTTTCTACTTAACCGGCATCCAAAGCATTTCACCTCTGGCAGGAGAAACAATGCATTATTGATCGGGCCATGTGCTCCAGAGTAATTAAAAATCCAACATGATTAGTTAAGAGGCAGGTTGAAATTAATCAGAGCCGTTAAATCAACCTCCTCCCTTATTTGTCTGTTTGGGACAAAAGAGATTTTGGCACGTAAGCTCATTGAAGCAGCCGAGCAAATGAACCGTTGCATCCAGTAAGCCTTTTTATCTGTTTTGCCGTCGAAGTGGAAAGAAGCCAAGGCAGAAATAAATAAAGATGTATGGCTTGTATTAGCTGTCAGGATTTGGGCCGTTTTGAATAGAAAATATAGGCCAGAGGTTGCATTTTGTAATTAAAACAATCAGTAAATGAGGTGGAAGCTGTTCTTTTCTTTAGCTTCCTATGGATCTCAAAGTTGTCCATAAACAAGAGCTAGGATAAAGAAACTCTCTTTTTTTTCCAAATGCTTCTCTTCCATTTACATCATAATTAATAATGCTGACTTAATGAGATGGAAAAGGGTAAATGAGACTGAAACAGTATAGCAGATTTTTTTTTCTCTTCTTGAGCTCCTTCGGCTGTGAAACAAGCCGAAACAATTACCTTGAGCAGAACAAAAAAAAACAAAACAATCAAAAACCAATTTGCTGACACTGCATACATTATGTGACCCAAAGCCCGATTGTTAATGAAGCATTTGTGAATATAAAAGATTGCAATCTTATTTATTGTTACTGTATTGTTTATTACTCATCTATATCAGTGCTTCACAAAGTCAGGGTTGGGATCCCGCTGTGGGTCTTCAAACACCAATTTAAGGGTCTTGAGAAGATCTAGATGAATGAAATAAACTTTTAAAATGACTGCCAATAACATGTTTAGCCTTAGCTGTTACAAAAAGATATAGAAAGGTTATAAATGGTTAAAAACAATAATATATTGTTTGATGAGGCTCTTTGTTAAACGCCTTATTAGAAATATGCTTCAACCAGCAATGGCCGGGATCTCGAGTCTGTAAGACTTTTATTTTGTGGGTCGAAAGCTGAAAAGCTTAGGATGTAGATCTAGATGATGTGACCACAAGCCGAAACACTTTGGTCCAATAATAGATAATACATTATCTCAGTACTACAAGTGTTTCTCCTCTCCCTTTACCATAAAAGTAAAGAAATTGTGCCCGAATTAGATAACAAAAATCTGCTGCATTTTAGTATTTTATTGGATGTGTAGAAATCAACACATGGCCTTCCACCCTGAGCTTCACGTCTCACAGCCATAGTGGAAACCCAACACGAACCGGTAATTTACACCCTGATGAATACCAACAAATAGCCCATCACATTCAATTCTCAACAGTTTCCTGCTGCAATTATCATCAAATGTTCATTATTGTCAGATGTTTCAGAGCATAGGCGACATTTTTCATTCTTGCACATTCCATATCATAACACTTTATTTCTAAAGCACTTTAAAAAGCAACATAACAGCTGACCAAAGTGCTGTACAAAAACAATGTAAGAGAGAACAAAACAGCTATGAGGTGCTATGAAGGATCTACAGAAAACTTTAAACCAGGACAGGTTAGAGAGGTTAATTCCAACTCTTGTTGTGCCGAGTGAGATGGGAATCTGTGCAGAAACAGAGCGGCGGTTTGTAGAAAAGAAGTGAAGAAAATTTTCACTTTACTGAGCTGAGATGGATCGAAGATTCTCTGAATGTGTCCGAAGACCAGGCAGGGTTTTCAAGGTTTATCTGGGAGAAAATGAGCTGTTTATACCATAGCCGATTATTTGAAACAACTTTCAGAGTGAATTCAATGAATGATTATACAAGAGCTGTTTCTTCATTATTACCAGTCAGTTAAAATTGACTTGAGCCACTTAACAGAATAAAAAAAGTACTGAATTTAAAAAACAAGACCACGCCATTTACCTCCTGATCCAGCATCTTCTTTGTCCTCCTTTCTCCCTCATAAAGACTACGAATTGGTGGAGACAAGGACAAAGAAGATGCTTTGCTGGGACTTCTATAGATTTTGTTTTTCTATTTTTCTAATTCTTTGTTTATTCTGTCCACGCAGTTCTAAGAAAAACCGCTGACTAACCCTTGGTGAGAACATCCACATTAACGGTATCAAAATACAAAGAAAGAGCGCTCTTACCCTGGCTAAAGATTCTCCCAGAACAGTTGTAACTTGTGTGTGTTTTTATGCCATTTGTTTCCTTTCAATTAACTATTTCAGCAGAGTTTAACAGCGACAGAATCAGGATAAAGTCAGACAGACGAACCGGTGAAAACAGCTCCATTGTTATCACCCCTAAACGAAGGCGCGAGTGGAGCATTAATGATTTTGTCTGTGTGTGTGTGTTTTATCTGTACTGTTAGCAACACATCTCATGAACTAGTGTACAGGTTTGAAAGAAATTCACTGGATTAACGTCTACAACTGTGGAGTCAACCTCATTTGAGATGGCCGTCACAGCTAATCAACTTCAACCAGCACAAAAAAGGCTGTAACTAAGTCACTTTTATTATAGATATTGAGCTAAATTTTGAGTGCTAACACATTTCATTGAGATCTCACAGCATGGCATGAGATGAGGTCATTTACCAGGTTTGACTAAAAAGCTGTAAGGCCTTTAACTGGTTTTGTTTTTAGGCCACAAAAGAACTGTGGACATGCATAGGAAAAAAAAGCCGCCATATTTTGAGTTTCTGAAAACAGAAATTTTATTAATTTCTACTTTTCTCATCAAAGTTTTGTTTGTGTGGACGGGAGGCGAAACGCAGCAGAAAATCCATGTTTTTAAAAAAACATATCTGGTGTAGTGTGGCTGAGGCCATTCGGAGCATTGATTTTAGTCCCCAGTTCTCATTTGTTGCTAGTTTTATCAGATGAATACAAGAAGCTGGAGGACCCCGACATCTGTAGGTAGGAGATGAAGACGTGTTTGAGCTGCAGCTGATCCACAGGATCTCTTTATTATGTGTTTGTGTGTGTGCCATGTGAAGATTTAGAGCAGCATCCATTCAGGGATTACCTTGAGCTCTTTGTGTTTGTAAAGTAACATAAATTCACTATTAAAACAAGATGGAATTCAGAGTTACAGCGTGTTTCGCGCTCTCCGTGCTTTCTGCTAATACAGGTATTGATGTTTTCTCATGTCACTGGCCGGATTACGGAGGCATGTCAACCTGGAAAGAAAAGTCATCTGTTTCCAGACAGATGGCATCAACGGCTTCAGCTCGACTCTCATCAGGAGCGTGACATGATGATCAAGGGAAGAGGATTTTAAAAGGGTAGGAAAATGGAAAAGAAAGCAAACCTTAACACAAAGAGACTGCCACAGCCTTTTTTTCCTTTTTACCTGCTTTTACAAATGCACATTTGTTCTTCTGGGCTCTGAGGGGGGGATCAGTGCTTGATTTTGGGCAGCATTCAAGAATCTTTGAGTGCACAAAATGAATTAGATTATCAGCAATCCAGCGCCTTTCATCCCTAATTAGACCTGCAGAGATCACACTCCTACATCTGGGTTCAATGTTCGTCCTTCAGTCTCTGTTTTCTTTATTTTGATTCCCAGTTTAGGAATAATGTCAGCAAGTATTCAACATTTGTTTTGTGATCTAGTAAAGAAAGTGGTGCATCTCTACTCTGGATTTTATAAGCAAACCAAATACTTGATTTTTTTTTTACCTTTGCAGTTTAAAAAAAGACCTTAAATCTGCAGACGACTCACAATTTATTGATAAAATGTCTGTACAAAAAAATATAAATGGTGAAGTAGAACAATTTCCCTTCTTTCTCATCTCAAGGCATTCCAGCTACACTGCTTGTGATTCATCCGTCTGACATCGCTCTAAAACTTTCCTCTTAATGCTTTTCTTTCTCCAGCCTTGTTGGCCTCGGCAGGTAAAAAGCAGAAGCGCCACACTGTGATAAGTGTTTTGTTGTTTTGCCAAGTATTCCACGCAATCAAACGCAAGGCTGTATTTTGCATCAGGACTAGATGCTGATCCATTCCGGTCTGAAAAGTTTTGCTGGAGGAGCGCTGATCCTGGCTTACAGTACCACAGTGATTCAGCTTTTACCACTGTTCTGTCAAACGATGCACGCGTCAATAAAAAGAAAAACTACCTACACAGATAACCACATTGTTTTGTTGTTGTTCCTATTTGTGAACCTGAAACAATTTTTTACGAATCAAAGCTACAATAAAATCTGTGTTAAACATTTATCAGCAGATTCAACAGTCATTAATTCCAAGAGCTTAGCAACATGCCGTCAGCATGCAGTCTCCTGGCATTTCCACAGATACCCAAGTCTTTAGAAATAATTGTACCACATTTTAGCTCACATTTTAAAAGAAAGTCAACTTTATCATCACATTGGACCAAAGAAATCCGATTTCCAGAAGTGTTTCAAAGTTTTCTACATAAAATGCAACAATAACTAATACCACCTATTTTACTTTGACATATCTGCCTTCAGTTTCTATGATGTCTTAAGATCAATGTCTGTAACAAAATCTTGTCGCAGCGTTGTTACACAATCTCATGCTACTCTAGGCTAACACTCTGTCTGTACTGCCATGGTACTATGGCGTATTTGTGAGGCTTTTATACATACCAGGTGCTGCCCTTGCCGTTTTCTTAGAGCTGCATTTGACTGGCCTAATCATTTGGTTTTTTGACACGTGTAGCATGTAAATACAATTTCATTCACAATGTTGTGTTGTTGCTGCTGCGTACATACTGCATTGTTGGAGTATAAGTATGTAGTGTGAGAGCACCAATGTGTACACATCCTTTTTGTAGTATTGTGTCCAATCATGTAATGTGTAAAGGTACGGTACCAACCTTTTCTACCCATCATTCACTCCTGAAACGAGGACCTGGAAGAAGCCGGTGCTCAAGTTGCTGCTGTGGGTCTGAACAGAAGACTGTCAGACTGAAATCTGCCAAAGCAGACCAACAGAGAGCATGAGCAAGAAGAAGGCTCCGTTATACGCCATACGCAGTCAAGAAGTCATCAGTTTGCGGTCACGTGGTTGCGAGACGTTCGTTTTCGCACACACCTTTCATGGTCCACGAGACACACAGAGCAGAACTCCTGGGAAAACACTTCACGCTCAAAGCATATATAGGTGTGGTTTCCCAACACAAGTAAACACAGCGACATCAAGCTTGACAGAGATGTACGATTATGAGTTCACAAGTGATGAGGAGGAGGTGAATATGTTGTTTGACAAGCAGGAGGAGGAAGATCTGTTACTACTTTGCGTGTTAACAGAGGCGATGAAAAGTAGGAGAGCTCGTAGGTGGCATGTTTGCCCACTTAATAGGGCCAGAACCGAGCAGGATGAGTTTAGTCTGTTGGTCCAGATGTACGTATTTTCAACTTCTCATGGAGTATGACAACAGCTTCAGGAGATGGTGCTGTGGGATCATGGCTAGATGCTGACAGAAGACTGGGATTAGAAAGAGAATCCGCTAAGGCTTGGTCTTCTCAAGCAAATATGGATCATGATTCCCCAAAAGATCAAATAAAGCAAAAGCATATTTGGAAATTATGGAGACTTGAAAAGGTCTGCAACGTTGAAGCACTCAGCATTCGATTAGATGTAAAGATGGAGCCTGAAAGGAACTTGGAAGCTGGACTTCAGCATCCCAGAAGCCATAAATTCTGTCAAATTATTGGAAGATTTGGCCTAAAACAAGTCATGTGTTGACAATCTAAGAAAAGCTCTTATTTTTAGGCTCCCATAAGTTCTAATGAACTGTGCCAAGGGCCCCTATTAAAGCATATTGAGTGTACAGACTGTCTAGGTTATTGATATTTATTACTATACTGACATAAATTTACCAAATGAAAACAGAAACTAAACTGGAATAAGAAGAATAAACACTGGTATGAAAAAAAGATGATAACAAAGAAAAGATTAGAGCCCTATCAATCCTTAAAGGAATGCATATCATCCCGACACATTTCATGCCAAAGTTTTCACATGAATCATCTTTCTGTGTGGAAAAATGACAAGTTATGGCCTTTTTGATCGAGTCTTGAAAATAATGTAATAATGTGCAACCTCATTCGATACCACAAGACGCCCCATGATCTCTTGTCATGTATTTGTAGGGTATGACTTTAAGCTAATTTTAGCTCTATAAAAGAAAATACCATAAAAGAAAATACCGTCTTGTCACCATTTTTGTGTTCCCTAAGGCTGGATAACTGTGACAGCCATCTTGAATTGGGTTAACTGCAAAACTAGTCAGTAATGGACGTACATCCAATGATCGCTCCCTGGTAGTTTCACTGAAATCAGTCTGGTGGTTCAAAAAAACTTTATGGCAGTGATCGATACCACTGCCCAGGCTTTCATTGTGCGGTTGGAAACACTGCTGAGGAGCTTTTCTACTTTCTCTGTAATTACGCCAGTGCTACTTGGTGTCAGCTGACCTAATATCGCTTCGAGCTACCTGAAGATCCCTCAACTGTTTATATTTTTATTAAGCAATAACATTTAAAGTCCAGCTTTGACTTACAGCGATGGGATGTTTTTTATTTCTTTTCATGCACCCCTGCTGAATGTTTAAAAATAAGTTCATGAGAAGCGCTTCGGCTGGACTAGAGTTTATTGGCCCTAGCCGGGGTATTGGTCAGTAGTTATTGAAAATATGTCATATGATGCCTAGAAAACTTTAATTCCAGTGTTTAGTTGACTACAAGCTGGGGACCCTACACAAAGAGCTTCAGAGGTTAGACAATTTGCCACAAACTGTATCTTGATTATAATTAATTACACCTACTATTTTGTGCTGATGTATCCTAACTTGTATCCCCCGGGGAGCATAGTTAAAGCTGTCACCTCCCAGCAAGAAAGTCACAATGTCACCTCCCGGACTTTCTATATGGAGTTTGCATGTTCTCCCCGTGTACGTGTGAGTTTAGCCCTGTGTCCTCCCACAGATTTAAAATGTGCATGATAGGGTATTTGATTTGGTAACTCTAAAATTGTCCCTTGGTGTGAATGGGAGTCTGAATAGTTGTTTGTGTCTCTATGAGTCCCTGTGGTGGACTCGCATACTGTCCAAGGTGTTCCCCGCCTCTCAGACAATGACTACTGGAGATAGACACCAGCTCCACGCAACCCAGAGAGGAGAAGTGGGTAAAGAAAATGGATGTATGGCTCGGCCTGGGACTACAAGGGCACAAAAGCTGAACAAAATTATGAGAGAGAAATCGCTCAAAACCAATTGTTGTCTTGTTTTTTTTGTTTGTTTGTTTTTTTAAACAGACAAATTGAGCACATTATTGCTACTTATTAAGCTGTAATATAGACCCCTGATGGGAACAGTGTGGTGCAGCTGGTCCAAATCTAATATAATTACAAGGGAATGCTCACCCAAACCCACGAACAACTGTGTTTCCAACCTAACTCGTACCTAAATTCAATTTACACCTTAGCCCATACCCAAAAATGACTTTCCATCACATTAGTCACACACCCATTTGTGTTTCCATCCTTTTTGAAATATTGTATTGGCTTACATTAGTGTGTCCAGCCTAATCCATACCTTAACCTTACTCAGAAAGTTTACACTAACCATAACTATTCCATATGAACACCTGACCCAAACCTTATGACCTAATCAGCTTCTCTAGCCCAGCCCCAAACAAACCCAACTAGCTCAGGGACACACACCGAGGCCTGATCAACCTCAACTGGGCCTTCCTTGGGGGAAGGTGTCCAGTGATAATGGCCGAAACACCAGATGGACCTGAGGTCCACTACTGACAATGTGCCTCAAAGTTCTAACATCACACTTAAAGGAACACTGAAGGTCATGTGACCGTCTGGCTTCAATTTCCAACAATGAGAGAAAGCCGTTGAGACAAATGGTTTAGTGTTAAAACAGTATACTGTTTTTGGTCCCTATAAGGACAACCAGTGCTGACATGGTGATCAGACCAAAAACAGTCCTAAAGAGTTAACAAAAAACAGATATACACACACACAAGGTTACTATTGATTGCTCTTAAATCTAGACACAGACATATTTCCCTTTTGATTCTTTGTTATGTTTACATCATGATCAGATTACTCAGAAATGTGGTGCAGTAACACACACACACAAACACACACCGGACAGTTTAGTCTGACAGTACACCCACACCAGGCTGACAAAGCACAAATATAATCTAGTCCTTTTATTAAACCAGTGTTATCCAGAGGACCAGAGGGATGATTGCCTCATCACATAGCTGCAGAACAATGGAGTCAACTAATTATTATGATTGATAAGAAGAGTGATGGCCTGCTTACGACCCAGATGGAAAACACTTCTCAGACCAATCCTCTGACGGCTGTTTGTGGCTGCTTCAATAACTTCCTTGGTAATTCCTGTTTACATAGGCTGCGTGCCAGAGAACTGAGGGGTGAATGGTGAGTGAAGTGTTAATGGGATTCATATCCACACACACACACTGTGGTGACCAGACTTTAGAATCACACTGTTCAACTTGTTATATCTTTGCAGATTGGTGCAAATGTTCAGAGGATTTAGAAAATCAATAATATTTTAATGTAATAGAGTTTCAAACCAATACATATATATATAATCAGCAACCTTTATGTGTCTCATTCCATCACACCAGAAGAATAATTAACATTTGATTTTTGGCCATCAACTTTTTATTATCTGCACTAATTTCTTCTTTGGAAGTCCGGCAGTCAATAATTGGTTTGTGAAAGAAAAATATAAGTACCAGTGGGTACAACAGCACCCCCGTGTGGTCAGACCGTGCAATTACAACTACATGACGCTATGTCCTGCCCTGTACACCGTTCTGACTTCAGCTTGTATTTGTGTTCATTTTTGTATCTTGTATATAACCAGGCCTTTCTGGATACATCAGTAAATAGGTTTTCCATCTGGTTATAGTTACCGAAGTGTATTTCTATGGTAGTTGCATGTAGCTGTGCCTTACAGCAGATATCACCTGAAATGCCAAAGGTATACAGAGGGGGGATGAAAACAAATTAAAGATGCTCAAATGACAATTGCAGCTGAGAGTTTTTTTCACAGTAAATTTGAGAAAATATAAGTCATGAACTCGTGCTTGGTTTACTAAATGATAAATGCATCATGGCGCTGCGTGGAATTCTCACATTATGTTTTCCCAGTTGAAGTTTCGACATCAGCGATTGTTTACTGTGTCGGTGCTGTTTGAACTCGTCGCTATACCTTTTTCCACATCACTGCTACTTGAAATTCAGCTTTTGCTTGAAGTATTGCTTATTAAGGCAGCAATAAATGTTATCCACCTGCAACAAGCTATTTATACAATGTGTGGGTGAAGAAAAGGCAGCCGGAGAACCAACAGAAGCTTACGGTTTAATCATCAACGGATAAAGAGAAGTTGGAAACCTAACATTTGATTAATCTTAAAACTTGCATGTAAAGAAAAATCAAGACATGTCCACCTTTATCCACACACACACAGACTTATACAGTTCTCCTCCCATGCTTACTGTCATGTATGACTGTTTGTTTTATACATGAATGGGTTTTGAGACTAATTAAATGTGATATACTTCCTAATTAACTGCTTTTTCTCCATTTTGTATTATTTCAGAAAAAAGCTGCCTGACAATCACATCCTTAAAAAAAAGATCAAATAAATCAAAGGTGTCTTAAAGTCCACAAGAAGAGGCCAAAATGCTGCCCTGAACTGGTGGAAATGTTGGGGTTTGGCACATTCAAATGCTTTCTTTGGGCTTATCAATCTTTATCAAGCTGATTTCATCTCATCTGTAGAAAACTGTCCATCATAAACAAACCGTACAGCTTAAAGTGACCCTTTCTTTGTTCTTAAATCCTCATTTCCAGACCCACCGCAGTATTCAAAGGAAGCCCAGCGCATGGTAAAACAAAAAGGTGTATGTCTGCCAAAGCAGCTAACACCTTTCGTCTCTTTAAGAAACTTAAAGTAATACAACAGCTTCAAATGACACTTTGATTTAAAGCCTTCAGAGATTGTAAAGGGACAGCCCAGATCTTTTGAAGTGGGGTTCTGCAGAGAAAGGGTTGCAGATGTCTTTTGTCACGTCGTCGTATCGGCTGCAGTCAGGCAGCAAACTGACAGATCCGATAAAGGACCCAACTCCTCGCTCAGACATCGGTCACCTGTGCGATGAGCTCACATGCATTAAGCTGTGCTTCAACTGCCCCTCCCATAGCCGCCGCCCTGGGTTTTTGTTTTGTGCTCCTTTCTAAATTGTAACGATGAAAATTCAAAACAAATTTTAAAAATTTAACTAAAGAATCTAAATTCAAAGTGTCCCTGATTAAGGACAGCAGGTCAAAGTTGAACAGAACGTAATATTAGGTCCAGGGAAGCCATTACTTTAGTTACTTCAGCTCCATTCATTCCAGATGGAAGTATCTCTCTCTCCCTGGGGCTTTTCAGCATTGTTTATGCTCACACTGATCCCACTGGGAATCTGCTCTCTGAGTGCCCTGGGGCTGCTTGGACAGTAAAAGTGTGTGCACGCTCACCCCCATTGGGTTATCGGCACACGTGACGAAGGCCTCCTTAAACACTGTGAATCAAATGTTACGTCATCCTTGGCGTGCGCTCAAAAAACAAATCATCATCCGTTTGAAGTAAAGTAAAGTAAACTCTGTTCCTCTCTGACTGGAATTAAAACAACTTCAATTTCACTTTTTTATATAAACCTCAACACCAGCATTACTTTGCATTACATGGTTATTACGGCAAAGATAATTCCTGTTTGAGGTGCCCCAGGCTGCACGGGGATACAGCTAGCTGCTGCTGCTGTTTGTGCTGAAAAATGCCATCAAATTCTATGTAATTTGAAGCTGCTGTCCTTGGAGGACGCCTTGGCCTTAACCCACCCCCACCCCGGACTAGCCTTTAGCTCATCAACCCAGTCCAAACTAAAAACCAAATTTAAAAAATCCCTCTGAAAATTGATTTCATCAGTTCAAACAGGTGATCTGCACCCTGAAAATCTGTATGCGAAACTAATTCTCTTCATTAAAAGAGTAAAAGAAATGAAAATAATTAGTACCAACCCCCCTCGCCCCCCCAAAACTTCCACAACACTCACAATCCCAGTCATTTTCAGTGTCATTTCTACCTGCTAACACTGCTAGAAGCGCTGCATAGTGAAATGAAACCATCTGCTATATTTCATTGCAAAAAACAACCTTTAGGCTCTCAGATGGCCTCTGATATTAAACCCTGAGATAAAACCGGGAGCCTCCATTCATCACTTTGCCACAACAGCAACAACCACCGCCAGTTCACGACCGTTTCCATCCCAACACGAACGATCAAGCGCGCCCTGAGATCCTTAAGGCACGTTTAGGGGAGTGCTAAATAATGACACATATCCTGGTCTCGGCTCACGTTGTCAGTGGCACTCTGAGTGATGGGGGCTTTTAAAAGAGCTGGCCACGGGCTCTGCTCGTTCATCACAAGTTTCCCAAAGTCAGTCAGCCACCCCTCCAACCCCTGACGTTAGGGTCAGTCTGAGGGGCAGATCGGTCACTTCGATGCGTCCCCTCTGGGGGGACAGTAGGACAGAGGGGATGGGGGGAATAAATAGAAACAGTTGGAATTAGAAGAAGGGTCAAGGGTTGAGGTAAGAAAAAAACATTGGGAGAGGTAAAGATAAAGGTGGGCTGGAAGGGGAGCGTGGATAATTGGAGAACGTGTGTGGGGGGGGGCTAATGGCTGCACACACAGCTGGTATGCTAATAAAACGGTGACAGCAATAAATATAGCACGACAGGCAATCAGGAAGGTTAGCCATGTTCGCCAAGGATGTGTCTGGTGAAAGAGGTCATAGGAGAGGAGGACTGCCTGCTGTCTCACCTACACACACACACACACACACACGCCTCCTGACTGATGAGCTGATGGAAGTTCAGAGTGTGGAAAGATGTTTGAAACTCCCCACGAGAGCAGAAACTTTACGCAGACACCGTGGCAGGATCTATAAATCACGCTGAGGACACGAGCAAAGACAGGCACGGACAGCAGAGTCTCTCACCTGAAGGAAAGGGACAATATCCTGATATCCTGATAAACCATCTTTGGCACAATTTTAAATTAAAAGCCTTGCCTGCCTTGAAGGAATCCATATCGCCCAAGATCACCTAATGTTGAGGAATGGAGGGAGTTGCATCTGTTTTGGTCAGACCTCGTAAATATACCACGCACAGAATCATATCAATATCCTGCATAATCTGTTAGCACTTACAGCATGTGTTGTCAATCACTCTCAGCTACTACCACACCAAATTTTAGCTCAGTAGCTGTAAAATTCACTGAATTATAGCCATTTTTGTGCAGGCTGAGGTCAACTAGCTGTGGCGACCATCTTGAATTGCACTGACTCCAAAGATTTATTGATTGTAAATGTGCATCCAATTATTATTTTCCGAGAGTTTTGTTGAAATCCATCCAGTGGTTCATGAGATATTTCGCTAACAGACTAAACAGGGACGACTTCAACAGTTATTGCCAGGGTTTTAAGCGAAGACGTCAAACTACGTGTTTGGGACAATGTCCAGCTACTTACCACAGCAAAGTTTTAGCTCAATATCTGTAAAACTGACTGCTGTATTTGTGTTTGCTAAGCTAGCTTAGCTGTGGCGGCCATCTTGAAATGACTTGGCTCCAAAAGGTCATCAGTTTTAGTAGTGATTACTTTCCGGAAAAAACAATCATTAAAATTTGCTCCGTAGATCATGCCATATTTTGCTAACAGTGGAGACACACACAAAAAAAGGTGACAATTCACTTTAACAGAAGAGAAAACTAAATGTTTTGAAGCACTTTCAGATCTCTGACGTGGTTCTCGTCACATAATCAATCCCGTTAATCTTGTCTTCGGGGTCATTTTGAGGGTTTAGGTACTGTTAATAAACCCAAAGAGTGAAGCTGAAGTGAAGAGTTTAAAAAAAGTGTTTGTTGCTGCTTTCCAACTTGCAGGCTTTGGGGCTTTTATGCAGAACTGTTCAAATAAGTAAACAGATTTTTCCTGTTTTGTTTTTTGATTTGCATCAGTCTGACTTCATCCCAACACCTTTCAAGTGACGTTTCAAAACCCAAAAAAAATGAGCAGAGCTGAGGGCGAACATCTTCAGGCTGTCATTTATTGGAGTTTGAAACAATTCAAACGTTCATTAAACCACAACTCCAGGCGAGCATCGCTCTCTTAAGGCAGGTTTCAATGTTACACGTAGCTGTATTAGAACAGTCAAAACAACAACAAACAAACAAAAAAAAGGGTCAGTTTCATTTTCTTTACAGGAAGACAGAAGCAAAAAAAAAACAACTAACTATTAGGGAAAAAAATGCCAACCTCAAACAGAGCGCACGCTAAAGAGGAACTGCAACGCAACTGGAATAAATACTAACAGGGACACTGGGAAAAAAAAGAACAATAATGCTACTATTTTTGTCAGAGTAGGGAAGAAAAACAATTGATAGACAAAGACAGACAGCAAAGGAAAACATAAAAATAAAAAATATCAGAATGTCAACCATGATTTTGGAATAAACGGGTGAAATGAGTTGATTGGAGAGCATCTGTGCCCCAGAGAAGAGAGAACATCGACAGCAATAACACCAAACTGTCAGGAAGTGGCGGTAAAATGTCTTCTTCGGGAGGATTCACAGTGTCGCCTTTTGAGCTACTCAGCAAAGCGCCTCCTCTGTCCCCGTCCTCAGGCTAAGTGCTATGATGCGTATTTAACAAAACTTCAGATTAGTGAATGCCGATTTTTTTTTTTTTTTTAAATCGCAGCCAATAAACGCAGAAAAGGACTGAGGCGGCTGCGAAACTGATCAGGATTTAGTGTTTTTAGGAGCCATTTCCTGTTGCCTACAAACTAACCTGATGCCTTCATGTGCAACCGAGTCACTGTCCCCAAAGGTACACACCCAGATGTAGAACTTAAAGGGATATTGTGGCCATTTTGAAGTGGGGTTCTGTGGGTTGTGAACGGCTAATATCTCCCATGCTGTAGATCGCTCTTTGAATGACCTCAGTTTGGAGAAACGGAGCTTCATTCTGACTGGATCTGTGAGTTAATGATTATATGACCTACAAAATAACTTGGTGTCCCAGACTGTTGCTAATATCAGGCTTCAAACACTCCTAATAAGCCATTTAAGTAAAATTTTGTAGCAACAAAAACAACCTTTATAACTGTTTTTTTTTTTATCCCTTGTAACATTTATGCCCGTACAAATATAAGCAAGACTCATTTATATATTAAGCTGAAATTCTGAACTCCTCTCAGGACCCTACGAGTCGGCAGCAGTCGACTGGGTTTTCGCCGTGCTGGCCAACTAGCGGTTAGCCGCCTACAACAGGTGAGATACTGATTGCTCATAAGCTTTCCACAGAACAGGACTTTAAAATGGGCAGAAAATTCCTGTGCAACACTTGACGTGGTTCGTTTAAAACACTACGCCTCGGCGGGCAAGATGGCCACCCCTGCAGGATGTCTCCTAAACGGAGTAGATGGTGGTGGGACAGGGATTGTGCAAACTGCAATGTTCATTCAAACAACAGAAAAACTCAGATATTTAACTTCTTTCTTTTTAAAAAAAAAACAAACAAACTGGTTTAACTCTATTTCTGGTCCGTGGTCCGTAGTCATTTCTATCAGGTGTTTTTTTGTCCTGTCTCAGGGTATAGAACAGTATCCTCCGCAGGCCCCGCCTCTGCCCTGATCTTGCCCCCCCAGCTGGACCTTCTGACCCTGGTAGTCGCTCTCCCAGAGCCCCGGAGTCTGGAGGATCTTCTCCACTAGCTCCTCGAAGGCACACTGGACGCCGTCTTTGGTCTTGGCGCTGGCCTCTGTTTAAAAGATCGGTCAGAGTCCAAAATGACACAAAAGACTCAATAACATTTTTTTTTTAAAAAAGAGACAAAAAAACGTGTTTTAAATCTTATCCTTTTTGTCTATCAGTACAGCAGAGAAACATATGATAACACTGTAAAAGCAGATAAACTAACGCCTCCTTCATTGACGTTTTATCGGCTCCGACTTAAAGCTGCAGCAGGTTTTTTAACATATCTGTTAAAACTGTCACTATGTCCTGACAGTAGAATATGAGACATACTCTGTGAAAAATAAAATAAAAATCATGTTCCTCTGGCTCCTCCTAGTGGTCCTGCTGCCATTTGCAGAAATACACAGCTCCCGGTCAGAAACAACCAATCAGAGCCGGGAGGAGGGTCTTAACGGTGTCGATCACGCTCGTGCACGCGCTGCTCACACCCGTCCTTCAAGCTCAAGATTGCAAGTTGTGCTGCAGCTGTGCTAATGGTGGAGAAACGACCTGACAGGCCGAGTCCATGGTTTTCTCAGAACCCCCTACTGCAGCTTACGGCTCTGTTGCTCTACACCAGGAGTGGGCAACCCTGGTCCTCGAGGGCCACCATCCTGCAGGTTTTCATTGTTTCCCTGCTCCAACACACCTGATTCAGTGGTTAAATGACCTCTTCATGTTCTGCAGAAGCCTGTTCATCACCCACTGATTCAAATCAGGTGTGTTAGTGTGCCCACCCCTGGTCTAAACAGAACACACCGATTTCACTCCAGTTAGTTCTTACCAATAAAAAGCATCGAGTGTTTCCTGGCGAATTTCAGCCCTTCGTTTCTGTCCACCTCACGGTCGTCCTGAAACAACAACAAAAAGAAAAGAAAAAAAAAAACCAAAGTGAAACCTGTGGACGTGCACAGTAAAACACACAGAATCTGGGTTTCTTCCTGAACGGCCTACGTGGTTTTTTTTTACCCCAAACTTTACAGTGATTGTAGGTCTAAAAGGCAGTTCTTACACTGAAATAAATAAAGCAGCGAGTAGTTTCTCCCTTCAGCCGAACACGGGGGACCTTTATTGACACATCTTGTCATTTTCAGTAATACCACAAAAATCACAAATCACAAAGGACCGCGGTCAGAGTTAGGCTTAGGGTCTGACAGTTTCTGTAAGAACAGCAGCAAAGTTAACATTTTGATAAACGCAGCCTATAAATGTGTGCTGAGCATGTACAGAAGGCCTTAGAGAAGAGTTAACGCTGTATTTTAGTGTCAAGAAAACCTTTTTGTTTAGAATTCGACAGTGAATAACTGCATGAGTTTGAAGCAAAAAAAAAAGATGAAAATCTTTGTTGCCAAATACATAAAAAGGATTTTAAAATAGGCGAAGTCTCCCCATTTATTACTCAAAAATTACACACCGAAAGCTATCACAATGAAAGGGGAAATGCTGGATTATCTACCACGGCTGGAGGTTATTTCTGGAGTGTTTACAAAATAGAAAAAAAAAAAAAAGGAGAAACAGAAACAAATGTCAAACTGAATCCTGGATTCTGAGAGCCGTTTCCTCCCCCATTAAATAATAAACACTTATCTCACCTTGTCTATTTTGTTGCCAACCAGCATTTTCACAATTTCGTTGCGTGTCGTGTAGGTTTCCAGTTCGTTCAGCCAGTTCTCGAGTTTCAGAAAAGAGTCGCGCCTCGTGACATCATACACTGACAAAATATGAGAAGACCGTTAATACAGAAACGTTTATATTAACTAAACTGCTAAACGGCCAAACTGATTTACATTTTGATTATGTAGGGATACATCGTTTTCTACAGGGGATACATAAAGCTACAGTGTAGAGGTGCTCAGGTAAATGTGTGGGGAGTGAAAAGGCCGCGAATGTGGACGAGCCAAAAGCAAGAGCCTTAAAAAGACGACTCATCAATTTACCAAGTATGACTCCTTGCGCACCGCGGTAATAGCTGGGTGTCAGAGTGCGAAACCGCTCCTGTCCAGCTGTGTCCTAGAAAAAAAGGAAAAGAAAATTTTACAAAATAAAAATAAAAATTAACACTGGTGAAACTTTTGAAGACCAGCAATGAACACTCAGAACACCTGCCTTACAAGGCCTTACAACACAAGTTTAGTCATATTTACGACTTTTTGCACACAACAAAGAGTAGAACTTGTGCTCAGAGATTAGTTCTTGGGTTCGTTGTGCAGAACAGCCTCAGATTTCACAGAGACTGACCCACTTCGTGACTCAGGAGAAGCTTCTCCTTTCCGCCCTACGGGCTCTGCTGTGTAATGTCGCCATCTTGTGGAGAAACCCTGGAACTCCATCGTGTTTATCCCGTCAGTGACGAAGAACAGACTTACCCAAATAGCTAGTTTCGCTTTGTTCCCTTCAATTGACAATGTCTTCACTTTGAAGTCCACACCTTGGAACCACAAAAAAAAAACAACAACAGAAAAGTGAGATTACGTTCGTAAATTAATTGTTTTTAAATTACCATTTGTCTCCAAAGTATGTGAGTGTATAACCTATTGTGGCTGACTGCTCCGGATCAAATGTGTCGTCTGTGAACCTCAGCAGGAGGCTGGTGGAGAGAAATAAAGATCAGATGGAAATGAGCAGGGCACACAGAACAATAGGCTTTGTTGGCAGAGGGGGACAGGTTTAATAAGCTGTTTCCTGCCAGGAGGATCACAGGACCACACAACAAGAAGAACAACACGGTTTTAAGGTTCATAACTTTGCGTGAACGACTTGCTTTAGAAAGTAACCAAAACATCAGTTTGTTAGCAGCTTATGGTTGTGTTTGACCTCAAGGGAACGAAACCAGCCAGTCAGAAACAGCTGCCGAGCAGCGAGGGATAAACACACATAACGAGCAGGACGATGTCAACATCCACAGCACTTATAGCTAGCTTGCTCGCTACTAGCAGCAAACACAAACCTGGACTTCCCGACTCCGCTTTCCCCGATTATCAACAGCTTCAGAGTCGTCAGCACGTCTTCATCCATGTTCCCCTGAAAGTCAGCCTGACCTCCAGCCGGAGACGCTCCCGGAGACAAATGTTGAACTTGTTTTAGCAGCAGGAGGCTAGCAGCGCCGATGGCAGGTTGGACTTCCGCTTAATCCGTGTGACGTCACCGGAGCTCACGAGGACCAACAACAACAACAACAATAATAATAATATTAATAATAATAATAATTTTAACTTCAGTCATAAGCTATAACTAATAACAATATAAAAGTATTTGGTAAAAACAACAAAAACATTCAAGCCCTCAGATTTGTTTTTAAATTTGGCAATTAATTTTAAAAATTAGATTATTCTATTTAATGCTATATTAGGATATAAAAACAAGTATAATAACATTATTTATTTAAAAGAGTGTCAGCAAAGGTCAAAGGAAAAGTTTCCTACATTGTCAGCTTTTACAGCCACCGAGGGCTGCACTTCTCTCCTCCCAGGAGGGTTTTCTTACCCATCTAAATGATTTCTTAGAGCTCAACTCAACTTTTACAGCAGACGGAGCCATTCAGGCCTCCCGCTTCTTCATTCAGACACTGAACGAAACAACAATGGACAAGACGATGACTGGACTCAGGAAAACAGCTGATGAATGTCCAATGGAGCTGCTGGTCTACCACCCTGCTTTCATCTACTTGGATCAGTACGCCGTCATCGCAGAGAACGCCGTTCAGACTGTCCTCATCGCCGTGGCTGTGATGCTGCTGGTCTCCCTTACCCAGTTTGTTCCATATGGGTGGCCTTCGCCGTGGGTTCAGTGGTGGCAGGCATGGCGGGGTTCATGTCGCTGTGGGGGCTCGGCCTGGACTCCGTTTCCATGATCAACCTGCTCATGTGCATCGGCTTCTCGGTGGATTTCCCAGCGCACATTTCCTACACTTTTGCCCCGTGCCCCAAGAGCGACGTCAACGAGAAGGCCGCGGAAGCCCTGGTCCATCTGGGGTATCCGGTCCTGCAGGGAGCCCTGTCCACGGTTCTGGGAGTGGTGGTGCTGTCCATGTCAGGGAGGGACATCTTCAGGACCTTCTTTAAGATCGTGTTTCTTGTGATTGCATTTGGCTCAGCCCATGCTTTGATGTTCGTTTTAGTATTTCTCACAGTGTTCGGGGCTTTACGGAAGTCTTGTTAAAGTGTTTTTCTACAGGATGCAGCAAGGCCGAGCTCAATTTGTGGCACTGGCATGTAGTAGTGACACTTCCGGTGGCAGGCCACTGGATGTCACTGTTTTGCTGGCAGCTGCCAGTTGGGTGTCAGTAGGATGTCACTGTTTTACACGATGTCAGTGCCGGTTTTCGGCAAATTCATCACTTATACTGCCTCTTAGGAAATTATTGATTTAAAATTGTGACTCTAGAGTACGGAAGCGCATTGCTATCAGCAGGAAAAAAATTTTTTGAACGCTATCACGTTATAACGTGATACGTATCTTGTTTAAACGTGATATGTATCTTGTTAAAACGTGATACGTATCTTGTTAAAACGTGATAATTTTATGTCCAGGAAGTGGCGGTATTATGCTAGGCTAGTACAGTGGCTAACAGGA